>NW_009595702.1:22163-28017 GCF_000690535.1 Cariama cristata
AATCGGGCATTCAAATACATTTTTAGAATTTGGGACTGTGCAGGTACTGTAATGAGTACAAGGGAAATACAATAAATGAGTATATAACACAAAATTTTTACTCTGACAGGTTTCTTTCTTCACTAGATATTTATTTTTTAGCAGTTTCATCATATACCATAGCCTAGCATGATAGATCAGTAGGATATGGCTTTTACACCAGGCTGGCTAGATATATTTGTATCAACATTTCTTATTTTTTGAGGGGTTTTATAACTTTATTGTCAGACCTTTCCTTGGGCTAAACCTTGGGTGAAATAAACCCCAACCCAGGAGCTGCATTTAATTTTTAAACTACATTCTGAAGTACCTGGATCTTCCCTTTCTTTTAGATCAAGGAGTGACAAGGTGGCATCAATGACATCGCTCTGCCAACATCAGAGCAAAATCTCTCCCTCTGTGTTACTTTCTCTTCACGCTGTGACACCCCCCTCCCCTCCTCCTCCTCCCTCCACTCCCTGAGCTGTCCCTCTGGCTGAATGTTTGCAGGTTAGGCAATGATCGAGGTAGCGTTTGCTCTCTAACACTCTGTCCTCTGATTCCACAAAGAGTTTCCCAGGCACAGAGTCCAGCTAAGATCAATGAGATCATTCATACAAGCAAATAAAGATTTGTAGGATCAGGCCCTTGGTTCCCTCCTCCCTTCTCTTGGGACTAATGTCCTTTCCCAGCACCACCATAACAACACTCTTTGGCATCTCTTTCTCGTATTGTTTTCCTGCCAGTTTGCCCATTCAATCTTTTATTTCATCCCTTAACTTCCTTGAAAGCCCCATCTGCCTTTTTCCTTCCCAAAGGCTGGGGATTTTTAAACAGTTAAAATGGTTGATTCCTCTTATGTTTAATTGCTGGAACATGATCTCTTCTCTGAAGCCCAACACGCTAGTACATGCTTTCTCCAAAGACTTTCTATCCTGCAATGATTCAACTCCCATGATTGCTGTGCCACAGAGAATTAGCACTGAAAAATCACTCCTCCATTTCTGTACATCTATACACACCAAGAGCATCATTTTTACAGTGGGTTGCATCATGTGATGTCAGAGCTTTAAAGAAAACAATTTCTTAGTGGGAAATGTAGAGAAAACACCAAAGAGCCCAGGGCTGCTTCATTTGAAATCAATAGAGATTTGGCCACTGACTTCAGTGCGAACAGAATTAGGTCCCCAGACTGCAACTGCATGGTCCCTGAGGGACTCATTTACACAAACACTTCTTAGTAAAAGAAATCATAAATTCTCCAGAGCAGTAGGGAGAAGACCATATAAATACCTAAACGCTTCCCCCTGCGCCGCCAGTACCTTTATGCTTTCTTGCCTCCACTTGGTCCTTTTTATGGTGAGCTGGGAAAAGGAAAGACTTTCTACCCCTAAAAAATCTCTCTCTGATAAGAGAGGTGTTTTCAGATGAGAACCCTGGGAGATCAGTGACGAGGGGGTCACATAGGGGAGGGCTCTAGGGGAACTGGAAGGAAAAGGTGTGGAGCCAGAGGTTGTGGGGAGGGTCGCAGGAGAAGAGTGCTTCCATGCTTCCTTTCTGTTTTGAAAACTAGAAGTTAGGGCTTGCCATATTTTTTCCTTTGGTAAAGCCTGCAAGTGGTACTCAGCTGTCGTGTAGACACCTGTAAATACACAGAGTTTCTAGCAAAGGACCTGTGAGGACCCCGAAGGCCTCCCACACTTGTTCTAGAAGACTTCTGAAGGGGAGGAGGTTCTTTTGCAAAGACCAGGTGTTTTGCAGAGATTCAAGAGGGCCATGAGCAGATTTCCTTCCCTTCATGCCATGGCTGAGCACAGGCTATGTGTGTGGGTTGTTGAGGGCCAAGGTGGGGGTTTGCTAGCTAACTATCCACTACCACGTCAGCTATCTTAATCTGGCTATATGGGCAACAGACAACCAGCTAGGCTCAATGTATCTTCAGTTATAAAAATCCAGCAAGTACCTCTATAGATCTGGCCACAGGTATTTTTGTAGATAGGTCATAGAGTTGTTGTATTTGTCCTGCGATCCTTTATATGGAATCATAGAATCACAGAATGGTTTGGTTGGAAGGGACCTCAAAGACCATCCCATTCCAACCTCCCTGCCATGGGCAGGGACACCTCCCACCAGACCAGGCTGCTCCAAGCCCCATCCAACCTGGCCTTGAACACTTCCAGGGATGGGGCAACCATAACTTCTCTGGGCAACCTTTGCCACTGCCTCACCACCCTCACCAGGAAGACAGAAACATGGAACATGTTAAAATAAGAAGGGCTGCCTCGTTGAACAGCGCATCACGCTTTCAGGCCCATACCCCATCCTTGCTCTTGTTATTGTCTGTGACACCTCGTGTGAGCTGTCCTTTCCCCTTGTGAATGGAGCTGGGACTGGATTCCATAAATGCCAATCCAGTGGGGCTAAATACACAGAGAGAGAAAAGCATCAGATGTAAGCCACAAGCTTTAGAAAGCCACCTAAATCTAGTCCTGCCATTTACCTTAATGTATTATATTTTATTCTGTTGCATTATCCCTGAATGGTTAAGTAGGACTGTATGATGGCATTATTTGTTACTGGCCAATTGTTGGCTACACGGCTGTGTTTCAGTATGGAGAAGTCAAAAAAATGTGTAAAAATTATGAACTAGTTGTTCCTGGGCTTACAACCATTATATTCCCAAGGGACATGTTGACAAAGATCTTAATGGCTGTGAACCAGCTATTTCTGTGCTCATGGCTATTAGAAAGTCTCCACTGAGAAGCCAAAGGAGTTTATAATGGTCATGAACCAGCTATTTCTGAGTTCATGGCTATTACAGATTCCAAAGAAATGCCAGTGAAGTTTGTCATGTTCATGAGCTGCGTGTTTCTGTCTCACAGTAACTATAAACTCTGCTGAGAAAGTGAAAGAGTTTGTAATGGTCACACTTGAGCTATTTCTAGGCTCAGTGCTATTCCTAACTCAGATAAGAAGCCAAAAGTTCACAAAGTGGTATTTCTTTCGCCCCTGGCAAACTCCATGTAGAAACTGATAAAGCTACTAATGTTTCTCAGAAAACCACACTCTAATTTACAACACCACCTCTCAGAGTACGACAGTGGTGCAAAGTCTCTGCTCTGCTCAGAGCCACTGTGGCAGCTTGCCAGCAGCCTCAGGGCTGCAGCTCATTTATATATGCATTTACATAAATTTACATGAATTTTGTGTCAATTTGTATTCCGTCAATGTTGCAACGAAACCTATACTGGAGAGAATAAATAACATATAGCTAACTGACTAACACTAATGCTGTTTTTCTTTTTTTCATTGTACCTTTTTCACTCTCATTTTCCTTGCAGCTTTCTAATACCCGTTCCTTAGCTGGATTGGCTTCCAGTCTTGGAGAAAGTCTGTTTTGCAGAGTAACGGAAAAAAACCCCGTTTCATCCACATTCGATGGCAGGGAAGAAGAGAGTTGTGGCTTCGGCAAATTGCTTATGCTGTACACTTAGCAATGTCCCCAGCCACCAGTGGCTAATATACATATTAAAGAGGGCAGTCCTAGCACAGTGCCTTGCTGACCTCCACATGAGAAGCCCTCAGAATATTCATGAGACTTTAAATATACACATTAAGAAAAAAAACCCTGAAAATCAGCAGTAATAGGTCTTTTTGTATGAAAATGACTACTAAGGTAGAGTTTTAGAGGTAAAAATAGCTCAGTGGACTGAATTAGTCCTTTAATAGCAAAGGTCCCCTTTGTGACAGGATCTACTAGGAATTAATGGACTTTGATGCCATTATGTACCTTTGCCTTCTCTTAAGGCTGCACAGTTTATATAATGCTTCTTTATTCTTCAGTGCAGCTTTCAGGAAAGGTCACTATGACTTCAGATAATTATCCGTATGATCCACAACCTCCTATTCCGCTTTCTGCCACCCTCATGAAACCACTAGCTTTGAATTGAGTTCCCCAGTTGTTGCTTGAGGCTACAACAATATTTTAAAGTGGAGATGGATTTAAATCTTGTGTGGTTTTGCCGAGGTCAGGAATCAACAAATAGCTTTAAAGACTCAAGATCCATCTGCAGTCACCTGGTGCTCAAATGTCTGATAACGTTTGCCTGAGAAGCCTTGCCAGGGTCGGAGGAAGCGGGGGAAGAGGCCCCAGCTGACCGCCATCAGCCTCAGCGTTTGTACGGGCTGCGAGAGCGGTTTACTGTGGCAGCTTGAAACCTATTTTTCAAATGTCTTCAGTTTTCTGCTGCTATAGTCTAGTCAGCGTGTAGCTTGTGTTGGTGAACAGCTACAGCAATAAAAGCATTTTTTAACAGCATTGCTCATTTGAGGGACCAGACATTCACATCTAGGCCCATATCACTGGAGTACTTGTAATATACTAATCACCAGAAGTGGAAGCTCTAAAACTTATGCTTTAAATTGCAGAGAAGAAGCATTAAATGTACTGGGTAAGAATTTCCTTGGTTGGACCAAAAGTCCTTTAGGCCAGGACCTTGTCTGGTGGTATGGAAGTCTTTCAGATCGATTCTTCTTCAGTGTCAGCCAACGAGAATGGTGATGGGGCACAGATGCACAAGGAACAGAAAAGCAAAGTGGTTCCCATATTGTGAGGTTTCCCGTGTTTGGCATCTGACTGTCTGGCAATCTTTGCAATAAGGACTGCCTGGTATCAAGTGGTGGTATCAGCATCTCAGCATGGAACAGTCCTGATATTGATAGATAGTTATTCCATTACTTTGTTTCATTGCTTTTTGAATCCGTTCACAGCTCTGTCCTCCTAACTTTACGTTAGAAGGAAACGTGAAGAAACGTTTGTTTCCTTTCTCTGCAGAGTCTACAGGAGTGAAACACAAAGGAGGATACAGACAGGGAGCCTTTAAGCCAACTGAACATACACAAGTCCATGGGCCCAGATGGGAGGCACCCAAGGGTGCTCGTGGAGCTGTTTGGTTTCATTGTGTGGTCCCCCTGTCATCTTTGATAGATCATGGCAGTTGGGGGAGGTTCCTGAAGACTGGCAAATCTGTCCTTGGAGATATTAAAAACTCAGGGGTTTGGACTGGATGACCTGCAGAAATCCTGTCCTACGTGCATGATTCTGTGTTTCTATGTGCCTGTACAGAGGAGGGGTGCATATGGGAATCTGTCAGTTTTTCAAAACACTTTATAGTGTACATCTGATTCATCACCTGGGCAAAAGAAATTCCATGGGCAGATGAAATGGAATTGTTTAATTGTAAATTACACGAACACTAGCATTAAATGGAAAATCTAAGTTGATATGCAGTGTTAGATCGAGCTTTGTGTAGATACATCGTTATGCTGAAACTATACCTTGCTCCTCATGAACTCAAAATGATTTGCAGACATTAAACGAGTGTCACAGTCATTCTGTGGGGAAGGGAAATGTCCTGTTTGCAGAGACAGGTGAAGAGAAGCACCGCGTGGCTGCATGATGGAGCCAGGGCCACCGAAGCGGGAAGGTTAGGCTAGGACGGTGGGGATGCAGCAGCGGAGAGAGGAGAAGGCAGAAGGAGAAGGCAGAAGCTTGTCTCACGTGCCTCTGTGCAAAGCGCAAGCCAGGATAAGGTCCTTTGCCGCAGTGGGTGCTAGCATCTGTCAGAGAAGAATGAGAAGGCAGGGTAAGAGGTCTCTCCCACTGCCCCTGCTCCCCACCACCAGCAGAGGTTTGTAGGCTGCCAAGGAACAGAGCCAGCACATCTGTCTGCTTAAGGTGCGGAGGACGTTTGCCTTCTCCCGGCAGGGTGTTCTCCAGAGCTCCAGCTGGGTCGCTTAGGGTGGCTGGCCGGCTCAGACGCTGGGGCAGGGCCTT
>NW_009595702.1:28092-33216 GCF_000690535.1 Cariama cristata
GATTGGGTTAGTCAATCAAATGATCAGACACTCACAGTGCAATGCTAAGCAATACAAGCGTTGATTAAACGTTGCTCTAAGTGCAAAATTCAACCTGGAGAAATCCTTTAACAAAAAGTAACTACCAAGCTCAGAAGAAATAAGGTTCTTCTTTTTGCATTGTCTGAAGATTACACTGAATTGAATGCTTTGAAAAACATAATCATGGATTTGACTTCATGTTTCAGACTGCTGCTTAAAACACAGTCTTGCTTCACAGTTCTGCTTTGTAATCCATACAAGAAATTTCATGCAAGCAAGGAAACTTCTGGGAAAAAATTGTTAACAATGACATAAAGATGAAATGGGTGACACACCCAGGTAGCTGAGGGTCAGTTGTGAAGTGAGTACTGTGTGCAAGGTAGAGTTTTGACGTGTGGTGTCCAGACAGCTGCTTCTGTCAGAGCCGGGATGTTTACAGAGAGGATCTTTACTGGAGCCCTCTGGAAATCTCCACCTAGCTCAGTAGCTCGTGGCTGGAGCGGAACTGCAGCTCCTTGCTGGCTCTGGAGCTCCGGGTGAAATGGGCTCCCCTGCATCTCCAGGCAGTGACATGGGGAGGGTGACAGAGGACAGGGGTAAAATACTCACTGTAAAAAAATAGGTGGTCAAAGTCTCCCAGTTTCGGTGCTGGCACGCTGCTGGAAGGCTGGAGGCTCTGGCTGGAGTGAGGCTGGGAGCGGAGGGAAAGCCAGGGAGGTACCAGAAGTGCTCGCTCACTCAGAGCAACATTTGAGTGATGTGATCTGAGCTACCTTTGCTGAAAGCCACATTATGGCTTGAAATCAAGGTCTATCTGCTTGATAACAGCCAGCAGCAGTTTGCATTTCATGTAACTACTTTAAAACCAAAAATTGTTATATTTCTTTGCCCACTTTATACAGAAATGATCAAATCATTGCTGAAACATGAAAAGCTAAACTATAAAAGTGTTGCCCAGGAGAACTGTAACTAGATTCCCCTCTATGCTCAACTTCTTCTGATACGTGGAGATTGCCGCTTTCCATATGTCTAACACAGGCTAAAAACTTGCTGTACGGCAGCAATACTCACTGCTTGCTGTGTACGTAGTATCTGGGGCAAACTGGTCCTGTGCAACACCAAACAGATAGAAGCGACAGGGATCTGAGAGGCTGCGGCACAAGTTCTGTATTTTCAGTTGCCTGACTTCTTCCAGTCTCTCGTGGACTGTGTCTGACCGCTGACTCACCGACCGCGTTCCGACGAGAAGCCGGGGTATACCCACCGAAAGGCAGCAGCTGTCGCTTTGTGGAAGGAGCAGAGAAGTGATTTTGCATGGATCAGGTAGCAGTGATTACCACCAGACGTATCGCAATGTATACAGAAGTGTCTCTGTTGGTTACAGCAGACTGTCAGATGGAGGCCTGCATACAAATGGAACAGATGATTAAAATAAGTCTAATGTGACTCCCAAAAAAAAGTTGAGAAAAAATTTATAGTAAGAAATGGGAAAATACAGTAAATAACATTATTTTGCTGCAAAGGCAGCAAAAATATTTTCATCCACTGTCATGCCAATAGATCACTTGACTCTGGCAGGAAATAAGAAGGACCAGCTTCCTAGCTTCGTGTACAGCTAGAATGGTAACATCTTTTTGGGACGAGGCTTTAGGTATTGCAAACATGATATTAGCATTCATTCAATCAAAAAAAAAACAATTAAAGATTTACTTGAATAAATAATTTTTTTCCAATGGCCATGGATACCTCAAGCCATGGAAATGCACAACTGTTACTGATAGCTCTGGTCCTTACGCTACGGACACAACTGCAGTCGTGTAGACACAAGCAGGAGAATAATGAGCTTTAGTGCACGGCTGGGAGCTATGGTCTGAGACAGGGAAGGTGGGAACTGCTTAAGCCAGTTTTAGCACGGCTGAAAGATTTCTGGGGCTATTTCAATTTATTGTCATGATTGCATAGAAATGTTAAGGTTTGCACCCATGTATGCTGCAGCTGAAAGGATCTCAGAAATATTTTCCATTTCAGTCTCTTGTTACTTAGCAGAGAATTGCCAAGGTCTCTGTTCTTTATGAATAATGCAAAGGAGGAATCTAACTGCTACTTCTATTTATTTCACAAAATGCTCAAAGTTATTTTGTTATAACTTTAAGTTGGAACAATATGCTTTTTTTGTGCCAAAGGATATGACGGGAAGTATAAGTTTAAGTAAAGAATCGTTGATAAATTATTTGATAAGAAAGGTTGCTCTTATCTGAAGAAAAATGATGACAAAGCAGAACAAATGGAAAGGGATTTCTCTCCTGTGTGTACATTCACTCTTAAGTTCCTGATATCACATTTAATTACAGCAAAAGTTACGTTATTCTGTCTTGCCCATGTTCCTTGAAAGGCTTTTCAGGCAACTGTAAGTATTACTGGAGGATTAGAAAATAACAGAGGACTTGCTATGTATTTCTGGATTTTAGGATAAATGTTTATGTTGAGAAATTCCACAAAATATGTGTAAGAACTTCAGGAGCCAGTCCAATATTCTGCCTTCAAATTCTATTCATTTAATTTTTTGAAATGGCTGGAATGTTTATTCCAACTTCTTCTGCAACAGAATAAATTGTTTTGAGGTACTTAGAGACAGACCTACTAAAACTGGTGAACGCTGAGACCCAGTTTGAGCAAACTTTTTGCACATGGAAAGAATTTTTATGAATCAGTTAATGTAGGGTATTGAAATGTATCCATACTGACCATAAAACCCGTTTAAAATAACATGCTGAAACTAAGGGTAATTAAGTTGTATATATGAAGGCAACTGAAATGTACACTAAAAAGCATCTTTTAAAATAACACACTGTTTTGGTGGTGGATTTTCAATTCACGTGTTTGCTCTTTTGTTATTTTTCAGAAGTGTGATTACCTAAGTAATTATTTTTGGTGTGTGTAGGGTTTTTTTGTGTTGTTTGTTTTTTGTTTGTTTGTTTGTTTTTTAATTGCAGAGGTTTTTCTTCTTTTCCCCTAGAAAATACTGTATGTTCTCTCTAACAAGAATTTATGGTGTTCAGTATTTTACAGGATAGAGTCCTATTGGCAGAGTAGAACAACCAGGATAGTTCTCTACAGTTCATTACTGATAGTGCAATGAAGTGCTCTGTTTATTTTAGACCTCACATCACACTTGTTTCCAAAGTATCTCAGCAGCTCAACTTATCTCCCTGTAAAAAGCAAGATTGCTACTTCTGATGCATGTACTAGTGCTTTATCCAGGGTAGCTTGTGATGTGTCAAGATATGAAATTTCCACTGCTTCCCGTAGGAGACTGTTCTACCGTAGCAGGTCTCCCTGGCAAGTAGATTTTGTCTGAGATGCAGGCTGACTTATTTCAAGCTGATGGTCTGAATTGTTTCTTCACTATTAGAAAGCTTTCTGGAAACCTCCTGTACACACCTTGGATGCAAAAATTCATTTCTTGGGAAGAAAAAACATCTTAAGCAGCATCTTCCACTGAATGCCCCCAAAACATTGCTAGGTCACAGGAGTATGGAAATTCAATGAGCGGTGACTCATGTGACTCTGAGCTCCCATTCTGTCAGCAGTTTCCATCCTTCTGCTTAGCTGATGTAAACAACAATGAATCTGTGCCAGTTTACCAAAGGAGAATCTGGCACTGTGGTGTTTTTTGTCTTCCTAGATCTAATATTAATTTTTGTTTGTTTTCTTCCACTTGTGTTACATCTTTTGTCTGTGGTGGCTAAGGTAAGACCCAGGATACAGCTACCCAACCATAACTTCCAGGCAGGACAGCTGCTGATTTGCTTACTCTGAGGCACAGCAACACAAGAAATATGAACAGCGAGGGTTAGGGAATCAGAGCTTGCTTCCCACATCCCGGATCCAAGAGCAGGATCCCAACTCCACACCAAGGGAAGACGTGAATGAGTAGCATCTCCCACATGTTGTTAGCCAAGGAAAGGAAACACATGGGCAGCGGAGGACGAGAGACTAAGGGAGCTCCAAGTCCCCTCTCCCCCTGCCCCAGGCAGCTCTGGAGCAGCCTCCCAGTCTGTCTTGTCCCTGCGGAAAGTCAGAAGCAGCAAATACTATTTTCTAGACTGGCCTGGGATTCTGGACATAAAGAAATCAAAATCGAAAACCGGTAAGCATGCTGCATTGTTCTTATGATTGCATGCTTGAGCATATTCAAATGAGAGTATCACTGCCCTGGCATCGCTGCTAAGAAGAGATCAGAGAGGATTGCAAAGTATTTTGACATAATAATAGCTAATCAGCTGGGCAGACTCTGGCTGCCCTGATCAGTAGAAAAGGTAATGGGATTACTATAATGAATAAGTAAATAAATAAAAAGAGCAGGCTACTCACAGTGCCCGCAAAAGCAGACGTCAGGCTTGTGGAACATGTGATAATAATACTCACATGGATTGTTTTTTAGAGATTTCGCCAGATTTCTCTGTGGAATGTGGGGATCAGACTTGGGAAGTTCTTGGGAACCAGTAACGTATGCTCGTGACCAAATAAATCCAGTGATGAGTGAGCACTGTACAGCAAACTGGTTTCAGTCTTTCCTCATAGTGCTTGAGCAAAGCAGGAGGTACAAGTGTTGGTATTGATCGCCAGGACTCAATCTGCCGAAAGCAAGCTGAGCGGTCAGTCCCAGCGCTGGGCGGATCGGCTGTCACTTGGCAGTGCTGCTGGCAGATGAGGATGTTATTGATTGTAGTTCCCGTTGTTTATGCATTTCTCTGAAACAGTTAATTTTAGCACAGTGGGAAAGAATGTCTTGCTACATGTGGGACAGTCAGAATGAACGGCTTCATGGAATTTTTAATTATGTTCTTTTATACTACCATCAATTAATAAATGCAGGAGCAGTTTTCCTACTGTCAGAAGACATTTCAGTGTTGTTTGAAGAGGATGACTATGAGAAGCCAATTAAAACGATAACTTCTGTGAAGAAGGTTCTCTTCATGATCGTGTACACATTTTTTTCTCCTTGCCGTTCAACAGGGATTGACATTTCTTTAGTAGTGCACTGCATGGGGTATTCCCTTTGTGATCTGAATGCACTGTAGCTCCTTAGAGATGCATTCC
>NW_009595702.1:33247-35895 GCF_000690535.1 Cariama cristata
AAGTTAAAGCATGCTGATGCTTTTCACTATACTACCAAGAAGCTCTAAGCTGACAGTGCTGCTATTCTCAATTACTTTTACGAGGCATAGTGTGTCTATTGTCAGTATGGAAAGAGCATCTTATTTTTTTGGTACCTCTATGCCCCTGCTGCCTCTTCCCATCACCACTGCATGTGAGCATCTTATGACCTTTGTTATCTGGATGTCCAAAATGTTCCAGTGAAGTACCACAATCCGCGACAGAGAACTGAGGCACAAGCTCAGAGCAACCAAAACCCATGTCGTTATTAGTAGTCCGGAGCCTGCGTGCCCTAGTGAATTGCCAGGGTGCTTCCTGCCCTGGTGCTGGCCTAAAGCAACTGCCATTCTCCTGGTCTCAGGGAATGGTTTGGGAGCTTTATGGGGCTGGGATCATTTCCCGTAGGCAGTCTGGGTGTGAGCAAGCTCTTCTGGAGGCCATGAGCATTCGGGTGTATGAACACAATCAGTTGTAGGCCAGGTTGGTCTCGATGTCAGTGTACAGCTCACGGCATGTGTAATTCCCTAGTACAGACACGGTGTCTGGTCGATCCCCTGAGACCCCTGCTCACACAAGGATTCAAGTTGCTACTGGGTGTAAAGGAGTGCCTGGGTAAGTAAAACCTACATTAAAGGTCCAATATATATATGTCATAAATAGGGAGATAACTATTGACGCTTGTGACAATAGCAAGTGCCATAATGGTGTCTGTAGAGTATAAAAGCAATGTAATAGTGTTACTAATATAAAGTCACGTAGGTTACAAAACCTTGTTACTAAACTTCTTGCCCTGAAGAAATGCAAATAAATGACCTTGTGCTTACTGAGTTACCTAAAGACAATGCAGGCTGTGGCAATACAGATGAATGACACATACATTTCAATAATGTCTCTGTTCATGCTTATGATCCCATCAAGGAAGACTGGAGACAAATATCTTTTTTAAAAAAAAAAAGAAACCAAGAGGGTTAGGTTGCTGGGATTTACTATGTTTTCTCCAGAACAAAGAGACTTTCTGAAGCATCAGTGAAGTATCATTTAGACTTCTAAGCTCTCTGGTGGCAATTTGCAGCAGGGGCTCAGCTCGTGTTCATAAAAGTGATTAAGTGGAATGGAAGATATCAGCGGTATAGTATAAACCTCTTGTGAATGAGATCCAATAAAGCATTTTAGTCCTACTGTGCTGACTTAGTTATGAAGTCCAATATTATTTGCAGGGTTTAGTCCTCATAAACTCCCTGTCCTTAGTACAAAGGTTCATTAAAGATGGATAGCATTAACACTCTGTTTTGCAGCTGATCCACACAAATAAAATGTAAACAAAATACAACTAGCCAGAGCTTGTTTTCTCAGCTGTATTCTGGTGCTTTTAATTTCAGAGAAAATTGAGTTGAACAGGGAAATTACTAAGGTATTTTTTTATGTGAAATCTATCAAAGTATTTGTTTGGACCAAATAAAGTACATACTCTTTTCTAAAGTTCTGAACATTCTTCTTTCTTAGTTATTTAACACTTGCATGAAGCTTCTTTCAATGCCAATAAACACAATAAATCTTAAAATTGTTTGAAACAGGAGCTGAGCAGGATGATGTCACAGTGAGGTATAATAATTCTTTCGTTTCTGCAGATGGGGTAATTGATGAAGATAGATATTAAATGGACTTAAATTAGCCAATACTTTGGTGATAAATCCCATGTTCTTAGGATTTGGTCCTGTTTTCTTAGTGATAGTAGTTCCAATACTGATTGAAAATATACTAATTGAACAAATTGAAGTCCAACGCACGAAAAGGGATTAATTAATGAACTGATTTACAAGCTTCAAGCTCTAGCTCCTTCTCCTACCACAAAACCTCAAACTCTCATCAAATATCTGCCTTCCTTAAAATGCGGTTCCATAGCTCCTACACATATCCTTCCTCTTGCTTCGCTGTCACTCCATCACCTACTGTCTTCTCATGCTTGGTGCTCACTTGCGTGATCTAGCTTCCTGCTTGATGGACTAGAGGCATCAGTGCTTGGCTTGGAGCTACAAACATGCTGGCTGCTCTGAGCCAAAGGTGTAACTGGTATAGGTATATACCAAATATATGTGAGAGATATATATACAGACGTTTCTCAATACCGGAAATTTCTGGTGCTATGGGAGCCAAGGAGCTGACTTTTTAGGTATCGCCTTGCCTCTTGGTCACTTACTGTGCAAGCAACAACCAGTCTTTACTGATACAGGTTCTTGCTGGATCTGAGTTCATGCATTATAAATACAGTTTGTGCAAGGATGTAAGGAACAAACTGCACGGAGGGAGCCCGTAGGGCTCTGGTAGGCTACCTCACCTCTCTCTGGCACAGGGCAGTAACTGATGATGAGGGGAGGGTATAAGAACAAGCAGAGTAGAACAAACGCTCCTCAGCTATGCCTTTCAACAGTAGTGGGCTAGGGTCTGTCTGGCACAAAGGTGGTATCTTGCCTCTTAGTAACTCACTATGGTTTTCCTTCCGCGAGTCTGCAAAGCTAGCTTTAAATCTATGTATGTTTTTGACTTTCTACCATCCTGCAGCAGCCAAAAGTCCCATAGTTTAATTAGGTGCCACATGGACATCCACTTCCTCCAACCCCCTGTCCCCCTC
>NW_009595702.1:35926-93164 GCF_000690535.1 Cariama cristata
TGTTTTGAAGAAACAATAGCTTTTGTACTCTAACATTCCCTCTTCAGTCCTCTATGCCACTCTTGTCTCCTAAGACTCCTGTCATATTCTTCCGCTTCTTTCCCAGGCTGAGAGGTCCCAGGCAGCTGCATTCCCCCTGGCAGAGCAGCCCCTCTGCACCCTTGCCAGCCCCTCTCTCCCTTCTGCCAGCCTGTCCTGGGCCACCTCATTGTTTCTCAGGGGGATGGCCTGGAACTGTGTGGAGCTTCCAAAATGCAGTGGTGTCATGGATTTATGCTATTGAGCACAGAGGACATAGAGATTTCTATAGGTGGAGATAATTACGGGGTGCAGATTTACCTGAGGGCATGTCTGCAACCCCTTTCTTTTCACTTAGTCGGCATCTCTCTGCTGTAGTATTTCCTGATGCGGTGCTTGCTTTATTTCGTCAAATAATATGGATAGTGAATCAAAGCTACAGCTGTCTGAATCTGGCCCCAGTAGGGTCATTTGATAGCTTATGTAGGCATTTCCTAAAAGAGGACAAATTGCTCCTGCTGCTGACCCTGGTCAAAGAAGGTTTCTGGTAAATTAACATGGCCTCAACAGAGATGCCAATTCACCCCTTTTTTTGCCTTTTAACAGGGTGGATTTTTTCCCCCCTTATGCCTTCAAAAGCAAAGCCGAAGCAGGAGATTGTGAAGGACAACTAAGGGAACAGAGACTCCAGGTTACCCCAGAAGAGAACCATTTTCCTGATCTAACGAAGTCTACTCTGCACTGAGAAGGAGTAATCCATGCAAGGAAGCTGATGTAAGGTTGTTCTATCCACCGCAGTCACAGGTAATGCTCTTGCACAGCATTCATGTTTTTCTGAAAACCTGGCAGAACTGGGATCATTAACTATTTTTTTCTGTGTCTCATTAGCTGACATTGTTAGCCTGTACTGTGTTTCTAAACACACGCCCATGAAATCTCTCAGAGGGGTTATAATGTCTCACAAATTCATCACTTTTTGAAGGAGGTTTTTATTTTTTTCTTTTCCTTCTGGGGATGATTTTTGCAGTGCGTCAAGAAGCATGAAATGCTGCAAAGAAGAGGCAGAAAGAAATATACCATTGCAGATCACATTATTTCATAATTCTCTGAGGAAGTGCTCTAATGCAACTGTGTATTGTTTAATTGTATTTACTGATATTTCCTGACACATATTTCATTATTCTAAAGGCTTTAATAATAGAAATAGAGTATTCTGTGGCTGAGGAATCAAGAACTGAAATATATGAGAGAAAACACAAAAGCTGCCAAAAGCACTGTACAAATCACTTTTTTCTTTATTGTGATTTACAAAGCAAGCATATAAGTTGCTTTAGTTACTACAGAAGCTGAGCAGCTTCATTCAGCACTTTGATGTGTCCAGGCTAATATGTTACCCTGCTCTACTAATTTGATGTTATTTCAGAAGCAGATTTTACTCTCAGTTAATTAATGTAAGTGGATATGAATAGCATTTTTTTCCCTGCACTTGGAAATGTTACTGAAAATAGGTGTCTCTGCAGGTTGAGGGAAAACAGTAAGTGCCTGGAAAAAGCAGTCTGAAGGTAAAAATGCAGCTAGGAGCTAAATCTCTCTGTAGGGTGTTTCTGGGGCATCTACCATTCCTACGTCCTCCCCGATGGAGCTTTGACATTCTTAGCAATTTCCAGCTCTCAGTGTAAGTAGCATAAAGCTATTAACATATGCTCTGATAAGAGGACCAACACAATTGTGCCAGAGGAATAACACAGCATGCCTTCTGGAGTGCAGAATAAGTGCTACCTTCACACATCGGATTCATCGGGGCACAGTGAGGTATCTAATAGCAAAAAAACTTTGTCTCTCTTATGTGCATGTTCTCATACACAAATACCTACAAAAGACTCCTCAAAGTTTCCATTGATCAGCCAATGCTTGTGAGCATGAGTCACAGCGCTGTGTAGTATTTTTAGGGGCCAGCTTGCTGTAGAGTTATCCACAGAGAAGGGCAGATCAGCTTTACAGTTACTGAAACCTTGTTTTAATTTGGCTTTTTATTTAAATTTACATCTGTGACATTACATCCATAGAACAATCTATTCAAAAAAAAAAAAAGGGGGCACAAAAAAAGGAACACAAGAAGGAACAGGAAAATAGTAGATCCAAAAGGAGAAAAACGTATCCCTTTCCCCCATACCATTTACATCTTTTCCTCATCCCTTTTACTGGTCTTATATGACCAGACTGTGACAAGAGTTTTTCTACTTGCCCTTCTGCCAGTCTTCTTCTGCTCCAAATTTTCCTCAATATCTCTTTCAGTCAAAATCTTTCCAAATTCCTTTTCTTGGGCTTTGGCTGCTGTGTATGTTTCCAGGGCCAAAAGGTGCATTCCTCTGAGTGTCCTCCTTCTCACGAGCTGGGAGAGTTTATACGCCCTTTGATCAGGAAAACTGGGGTGACAGCAATTGTGCTGCAACTTTCTGGGTGTTCTCCATCTCCAGCTAGATGACCTTCCTGTGGCTGTTCTCCGGTTCTTAAGCCCGGTAACATTGTGGACTCCGGCCAGACAAACACTGGTGGCAGCAGCAAGCGTCCTATCCGATGGATGCAGCTCTGCCAGGAAAAGCCGAAAAGCCTCGTGTGCGCACAATGATCCTGGCTAAACTTGCCCTGACCCCAGCTGCGGGACGTAGCTCTGCTATTCCACTGCTACCTTGGCTACTACATCAGTGTGTGCAGAAAGTGTGTATTGATGGAACATACTGGCCTTTATGTGCCAATGGCACTTTGTACTTTGCTTCCTGTACTTTGGTTCAGGGTAAACAGGAGGTATATCCACTTCTCGTTGGCAGGGAATTGTAAACTGGGAACAGGTAAAAAACTCCCAAACCTGACAGTCTTGGGTGGTGACCCAGACCCTGTGGGTATGGTTCAGCCCCCTCTTTGCTGGGACAGGAGAGTGTTTTCTTTGTGTGCAGAGTGTGCGCAGCTACGCATGATGGACTTCATGCAGAACAGTTTAACCAGACATCCAATCTCGCCTGGAGGGAAGAGTGTTTTTTACAGTGTTTGTGTGTTCATTCTTTTATTCATTTAGCTCTGTATTTCTGCACTAGTGGGTAGGAATAAATCTTTATATCGTATTCTTTGAATAATACTAGAAATGCTGTCACCAGAGTTTATCACGTCCCTTAGTACTCTATAAACATAAGGAATTTCAAAACCAGACATGCAACTTGTATCAATTTGGGTATGTATGTGCAAACAGGTCACTGAACATGCACTACATTGTAAAAGCTAGTTTTTGTATTTATCTTCTGCTTTTTAATGATTTCTTATACTTTTTTATGTTATCTTTCTTTTTATTTTTTGTGGGAAATGTGACAAGTTATAATTACAACCAAGAAGATAGCACTAATATTTCTCACATAAGATGCCTGGCATGATCCCCCATATTCAAGCACCCCCTCATAAATATGTATACCTCAGTAGTGCTGACAAAAATTCTCCAGGCGTAAATGTTCAGCCTGATGGGGGACTAAGCAAGCAAGAGAAGTGGCTATATTCCCTTTTCCAGACTGAGTGTCTCTGGAGCAGGTCTGTTGGCTCAGGATTTGTGGAAAGGCTGATCAGCTTCAGAACATGTGTAGATGCCCCATGGTGTGAAAAACACAACTTTCCCTTCTGCCTACAAACTCAAACTGCAATCTCTGCCTCCAGATCCAAACTTTCTCAGCATTTGTGAAGCTGGGGTAAGGCTTGGGGCTTGTTTCCGTTTCAGACTTAGGAGTTTTTCATCCTTTCCTTTGAACTCTGCTGACCCCATCAGTTCAAAGTGGACACTTTGAACATGAAAGCCTTAAAATTCTAATTAAACTGGCTGGCAAAGGAATGTGAAAAATCTCAGCAACACTGTGGCGCAGAGATTGATAAAACTTGGATTTAGTTTGTAATTTAAAAGGCAGGTTGTGTTAGGATTAAAAACTGAATCAAATTCTTGCTCCCTCAGAGCTTGTGTTTTTACTTACTTTAGTTGTAAGGACCAAGATAACCAAAGAGTAGAAAGGAACCTTTGTGCAGTCCTCATTCAGGTGAACACAAACCCTTTCCTGCTTATCTTACTTGCTCAGCATCGTGTTATGGCTTGCTCACAATTGCTTGACCATCCTGGAGACCAGGCAAGACCACTTCTTTTGTGACTCTCCTCTCAGGCTGAGGCAGACTTAGAACAATTCCTCTCACCCAAACAGGGTATCGCTTTGCGGCACACCATGGCTCAGGGAAGATCTACCCTACCTCCTGCCCTAGACCAGCCTTACCCAGATTAAATTACAGGTTAAAATCCTATATGCCTTAGTGGGTCACTACAGTAGGGTTTCAAGATGCCATCTCGCTTCCCTCTGGGAGAGAATGGGGGAAGGAAGGGGACACGTGCTCACCCCCACCCTGCTGCAAGGCTCCCCCTTGGCAGGATGGGGAGGAGCAGGCAGAGACCCCTGCCCTCCAGTCTGCCAGGCTGCAGCCGCACGGCTCTGGTGGGCAGCAGGCTGTGGGCACCTCTCAATTGAGTGTTTTCATCTATTTTGGTGGGGAACACCAGTGAGCAGGGCTATGTGTGTAAGTAAAAGCTTTCTGGCTCAGGACCAGCATTTGCTTCAATATTCCTCCCAGTGTGACCCACATGAAAATGAGTTACCTCCAATTTTTTGACTACCCTCACTTACCAAAGCCCCTAAATCTGCTTAGTTGATGTTAAAAATGTAACCGCCAAAACCCCCCTTGGTGAAATCTTCTTGACACATTGTGACTTACTCAAGATCTTCCAGAAGGTGTTGGATGTCCCAGGAACCATGTCCAGATCATCAGGCAGTATGAACTGGCATTGATGAATAATTTTATTACATCAGTGAATTTGCATCTGATCTAGGGTAGCTATGTGCCACCAAACAGCATTTCCCTCTTTTTACTTTTTTTTTTTTCTTTTCCCTAGAGATGACTTCGACAAGGAAAAGCTGCATTTTGCTAAAGACTGTAATCTTTGGCTACTGAATTAAGGTAGATGCTGATTCCTCATGAGAAACCCTAGGTGGCTGGTGCTTTCGGTCTGTGGAACAGTTTGAAACCCTGGGTCAGTGTTTGGTTCTGACACCATTACATTTAATCTCTAGTTTCACAGCATGACAGTGCTAAGGGCACAGCATTTGCCCCTGCTGACTACAGAGACCAAGCACTGAAGTCTTGTGTGCTGCAAATTGCTCTAGCCCCCCTATCTCATCCTGTACATTACACGCCTTACTCTCAAAAGAGTTTGCATTTGTCTTCCTTGCCTTTTTTAGAGGTGGCTTGAGACATTTCAGGAAACTGCATTTTAGGTGACTTATTTCCACAGCTTCGTGTTCCACTCTGGCTCTGATTCATTTGTCGCAGGAGATCAGCAAATCTGAAACTGCCTGGCAAAGTCCTCACAACTAAATCATCCAGGGTGGGCAGGCAAAGTGCATGAGGCATGGCTGGGGCTTCAGGGTTGAGGCAGCCCAGGACTGTAGGAGCCATAGGGAGAGATTAATAAACAAGGAGGCATCTGAGGCTGTAGCTCTGAAGGTGCTCCTCTGGGAGAAGGGAGGGGCTGGGTTCTTGCCCCTGTTCCTGGTGCTCTTTATCTGATGACACTTAATTAAGAAATGTGTAAGCAGTGGTAGGAGCAGTGCTCTGTTGACTCTCTCACTGGCCCCTGCCACTCGCATTGCTGGGTACCCAGGCTTAGACTGGATGGTTGGAAAATAACTGTCCCCTTGCCTTGCCCCCGTGGGAGTAAGCGTCTGTGGGGAAGGGGGCAGTGCTGGGAAGAAGATGAAGTAGATTCCAGTCCCAGCTTAAGAGGGCTGGATCCCACCCTGGGGCTGGCTCAGGTGGGAAGGGTGACTGAGAGCACCTCTGAGTGAGGCAGGGGAGCCTCAGCACCCATGGCAGCAGTGGCAAGCGGGGGTGTCTCTGGGGGGTTAGAAGGGCTCCTAAGGGTGAGCCCTGCTTTACTTGGCCGTACCACAGGGCACATCAAAGTCCTGTGTCCCTGATGATGTGTCTCCCACCTGGTTTTCCTTTTGCTGAGTGCAGGCTGGTGTCACTGCGAGGTGGGCATCGCTCCGACACAAGGTCGCCCCGACCCCTGGGCACACAAGAGGTGCTCTGCACGTGGCCGGACGGTAAAGCTGAATGAGGAATGGAGCTGCACCTTTACCTTAGAGGCAGACCATGCACCTTCATCAGCTGTGAGAAGGCAGCCTAGAAGGAGTGTGTTTCAACAGGACAGAGGAATTTGTGCCTTCATCCTCCTGCATTTCATGATACTGTTTTTTTTCCCCTGAGAGTAGGCACCCAACAGAAAGGCAGACAGCAGTGTAAGCAACTGAAGTCCCAGCTTTCCTCAGTCAGAAAGGGAGATGGTTCCTACTCCCAGGAAAATGTCCGGTTTTGGTTTTCTGTATTATTTTGAAGTTAACATCCAGAAAGCAGAGGCTGGTAGCCTGGTTTTACCCTTTCCTGCTGGAAGTCAACTTCATCTTTGCCTGCTCTGCCTTGGGTCTCACTTTCTTGGCTACAGCGTGGCCCAGCTTTCCATCCGGAAAGAGGGATATGTGTGCTCCAGGTCCTGTTATAACACCCTGCTGGGACATGGGGCCCCAAGAAAAGGAAAGCTCAGTCTCCCACAGTGCTAAAGAGTATATGAAGCAGAGTAACCCACACTATCTAGTGCTCTTGTTTAGTACTCTGATCTGCTAACTGTCCTCATAACCCGATTTTTCCATCCTTTACCTTTCATTGACTTATTTGAATCTGATAAGCAGTGGGTTTCTGAGGTAGACAATGAACTGTTTGGATGTTTCTCTTCAGAGAGAGGCAGAGAAAATGCTTGCTTTTGAAGACTGACTTTGGGTGTTTGGTGTCACAGGTGCAGTGGCTCAGGAGACCTTTCAGAATAACCATCTGCACAAGACCAGCCAAACAAGATCACCAGGGCATAGCAAAATTTAAGACTCTGCTGTTCAGACTTCTACCAGTCAACATTTTAGGCCTGCAAGCGGTCATTCTTTGCCTTTTCGTTTAAAAAGCAGTCAGTGCCTCTGGCCACCACAAAGCCAGTCACCACAAACCAGCATCTCTAAAAACTTGTGTTGTTATCAGATGTTGAATTGGCAGTTGATGGTCTTGATGATCCTGATCCGGCCTCTCCACCACATGTGTATTTAAACTGTGTATTAAGTTCCTGCGTGCATCCCCTGTATTACATTATTCTTATTTAAAAAATAATAATGGTTTGCTATCTGTCAAAACTCAAACCACTGCACTTTTCAGGAATGCATCCATGACATGCAGAGAGATATATGCCTGTACCAGGCGGACGAGGCAGAGACACTGACCTACTTATTTAAAAGGGAGAGATCTGAGTGCTGATCCCTGGATAAAATGTGAAGAACTCGGTACAGGGAGGCAAGCAACGTGTCCCATTGTTCCACCTTGTAACCAGCAGCAAGGAGTCGGTGGCTAGCATGGGCAGACTGTATCTGCCTTTGATGCTCTTCAGAAGCACTTGCTGATCCTTCCTTGGCTGTATGGAAAATTTAAGTCCTGGTGTCCTCCTGCCCAAAGAGCAGGTGAAACTATGCCTTGGTGAGGAGCACAGGTTAGACCCGCTGGGCTGCTGAAAAGTGACCTCCTTAGGGTGCCTGGAGGCTTCAGCCTAGATCTTTACCCCAGGAAAGGAGTGATGTGAATGGGTGCCTCACAAACTTCAAAGTGCTTCAAAGTAATTTGGGCACTTGACTGCTATGACTACCTAACATTTCTAGGAGCTTTAAAAAAATCCAGTTAAACAATTTAAGTACTTGGAATTTCTGACTGCTAATCTGGAGTAAGTTTATTGTAGAGGTATTACAACAGAGTTCAAAAATCCCTCTTTTTATCTAGGTTTCCACTTGTGTGAGTGAGTGTGTGTGTATGTTCCAATTCTGGAGAAAAGTCAAACTGAACTGACCCCAATTGTCTGATGTTTGAAGCACAGAGTTACTTTTTTTCTGAAACGGTGGTATTGTTTTGTCAGTCCATTTGCAGTCTGTGGCAAGAAAAAGCACCAATAAATCAAATTTACATTATATATTGTTCCCTAGGAACATCATGATGTTATCATCATCTTCAAATACTATCTTTTGTCGAGAAATTGTGGAGTATTTTTTCCCTTGAATTTCAATTAAAAAAATGGTTTTTAGACCAAAATCTCAATCTTATTAGCAACAGCAGTCTCTCCCAAAACTTGATACTAGTGCTCATTGCACAAATTAAATATTATAGGATCATCTTTATCATCATATTCTTTCTGCAGTAATGACAAAACACAACTGATCAAGGTCTATATACTTAGTGCAGTTTTTTTAAAGAGCAGGTCATTCTAACCCTGCTAAATTCCTTGAATATGAACATCCGGATTAGGTTTTGTATGAAAGCTTTTTTTTTGCTGTGATGATTTTGCAGGCTGGAAATGCAGGAGTTAACCAGTTTAAATTTTGTATGAAGTCTAATAAGCGGTCCGACTTAAAGTAAACAACAGTCTGAGTTACAATTCTTTTTATTAGCTGACCTTGCAAGGTAATAAATTCATCCTGTATTTTTCTGCTACTGCCAATTTGCAGCATACAGGAAACCAATCTGGTACAATAACTACCTTCCTGTACTCCGCTCTTAAATGGAGCCAAATGGATCGGTGGCGGAAGAGCTCCCCAGCAGTTCCTGTGAAACAGTGCTGAGCACAGCAAGACCTGACAGAGGCTGCTCGCTGTTATTGACTTTGACAATGTAATTATGTTCTCATTTACCTCCCTAGCACTTAAGGAAAAAAAAACTCAAATAAATCCCCCCCGGTACAAGGACTACTACAATTTTAATGTCAAATTAGATGTGAGATATGTATTTGTAACACGCTAAATATACAGCAATAGCTCTGATTTTTGAGAGGGTAAAACACACTAGCAGTGGCCATTATAGGTCTTTCATATGTGTCTGGCTGCCGCAGCAACACCTTGTTCCTGACACAAAGGCTCACGCTCCGTAGTGAGTTAATAAAGGATCTGTATTCAGGTTAGAAACTCCTGTGTGCTCTTTAGCATTAAAGACAGACTACCATTAACGTAGTATACTGCAATGAATTTAGGATCGCTTATTTAGAGGCTGAGCTCTTTCTTTCAAGTTTAGAGATGTCCGTGGGTATTTTGCATATTTGTGAGTGGTTTTGCCTCGCCTGCGCTGAAATCAGTCGCAAGGGCGGCGGACGCCTTGGCTGTTGCGAGGCCGAGGGCCCCAGCAGCTCCCTGGGCCCGTGTAGGCCGAGGGGATGTGCCCCTACCGAACCGACGGTCGCGCTTTGCCCCATGTGGGGAAAAGACCTTCCAAAGGGAGGTGCCTGGTTCAGTCGAGTTGGGGAACTGCCTGGTCAATATGGAAATTAATTTGGAAAAGCTTTATTGTTTTGGATCTGTCATGAAGTGTTTATACCACGAGCGGCCCTCTCTCCAACCCCTCTGCCACCCACCAAAACCAAGGAAAAGGACCCATTGAAACAAATCAGAACAAACTATTTGAATGACATTTTTGAAAAACATATTTGATTATATGGTTTCCCCCCTCTAGTTCTTGATTATGCCTGACTCCTGCTTCATTTGCCCTCTCAGAAAAGGTTAAACACGAAGTATGGTTCACATATTGCTCTCCAGGGAAAAAGACCATGATAGCTTCCGAGCTGTGGCTGTCGTTATTGTAGAGCATTTATGAGAAATCACACAAGCTGCTCCGCTAAAATGGATAAATGTCTCTGCAGCAACGTTTATGTGGGCTCTGTACCAGCTGTAGCTGTGAACACAGCTGGGTGGATAGAAAGGGATAGAAAACAGGAATGAGTTTCTATCTTCTTTCTGGGTCTTCTTTTAATTTGTGATTTCTTTTCATTTAAAAAAGCTACCTGGAAACTGAACTCAGCTCCTGGAGTTCAGCATTCCATTTCAAATGAAAAGAAAATGTGTTTTATACACGCAGGTCTTGGGTAAAGGTTTCTGGATCTGTTGGGTAAAACGGTTCATTCAAGAGAAATGAACAATTTGGATAGAGGTCTTCTCAATTAGTGTCTTAGTGGACATTTGTTACTGCCTATAATGGGATATCCTCTTACAGGAACAATTGCTGGCGTGACTCTGGAAATGAGACAGTTAATGATGGTTAGGAAGGCGGCCTGTAGATAAAACTAACGTATACCATTCATTTAATTAAAATAGGGGAATATTTGCTGTTAAGTAAAGGTACCTACTGTACATTGCTGGCTCAGTCTTCACCCTTTAACCTTCACCACTCAGTACCTTTAAGCTCCCAGAGCAAGTGTCTTAAATGCATGTACTTTGCTTTGCAATCGGGGGGGGGGGGGGTCAGACATTAATGGCACCATAACTCAATCCCCACACATCCCAGTTCATCCACATGTCATGTCCATCCTGACTGAGACAGGGGCTCTGATGAAGATGATATGTGATCCTGCAATTAAAGATAATGTAAAAATCAGGCTGGACAAGCAATGTTGGTTCTGGTCTTTCTCAACCTTTGAATTGACTTTGCAAGTTTAAAAAGTGAAAGTTTGTGGGGGTTTTTTTAACCTAAAAATAAGCAGACAAACACCCACAGGAAAAAGCAGCCCCTTTCCCGTAGTTATCTAATCAGACAGAATAATGCTGGGTTCTGATCTGGGACTTGCTAAGCAGGCTTCAGACTCCTGGCTCCCTAGGCTTCTGTTGTATCATCTAATGAAAAAGTCGGTGGCAACTGTGAGCTCTTAATGGCTGTTTAGGCAGCTGATTAGACTAGCATGGAACAGGACAATGTGTTGTGCCATACGCTGCACAGAATTGTCCTCTGGGCTCAGTTTCTAGTTCTGAAGAAGAGCACGCTATAGGCAATCTTCCCTATGCAAACAGCATGTCTCCATCCCTCTTCTCCTGTCCAGTGATCATTCAACACAGCTCCTGTTCTCCACTTCAGTTTCCTTCTCTTCAAATCAGACTCCCTGTTGGCACACCTTTTGCCACTTTCTTCCACTCTTCCTCCCTGCCTTTCTCCCCAGCTCTGTTTCCCACCCCCAGCTCACATTTCCCAGTGCAGATCTTCTCCCGGTCTGCAACTCTCACTTGCTGCTCATCTGCCCCTCATCTGGCACCATCTCCCCCACGCTTGGAGGCCACCAAGAGAAGAAGGAATGGGAGGTCACCCTCTGTACCAGGGACTGCCTTTTGCAGCTGAGTGCCGCAACCCTCCTTGCAGGTGAAAGTCCAGTAGCATTCCCAGAGGTGACATTGCTCTGTGAAAAACTGCAAACACAGTTTGACCATGTGGAGAACCTGTGATGAAAAGCTCAGTGAAAATGAACTCTTCAGCCCATCCAAAGCTGCTGAACTCCATCACAGTCCTCATCAACTCAGTGCAGTCCTCATAAGATCAGAATTTCCCAGATTCTTTCATGACACTGAAAGTTTTCTTGGGGATAGCGAAAGACAGTAGAACAACTCAACTCAAGTGGGTTTCAAGCATTCGTATTGAAGTATGTGAAAAAGACTAGAGACTGACAGTAAAATGACTTTAAAATTATTTTCTAAATAGGGAAAAATGTGTATTTCCATGATATTGTTCTTGGAAACTGTCAAACCCTTAGCATAAATGTACCCCCCATATTTTCATGGGACAAGTGTATAATGTATATCTGAAAAATAAAAAACATAAAACTGTTTATCTGAGTGGCTCATTTAGTAATTCACTGAAAACATTACCTTGTAAGGGGTATTGGGGCAACCTTAAGCATAATTTGCATTCAGTTTCTGTCTATAATATTTACAGAACACTGCTATGGATGGGTACATTCACACATGGCTAGAGGAGCTGTATCGTCACACCTGCCAGGTTTATTGTACACATGTTCAAGATGTTATCTATTTAGCTTTCCCTCAACCTCTAAGACACACAGGTTTACTTGTTTTTGTACAATCCCGTCTTTATAGTTCACTGCACTTTCCCTCTATACTTTTCAAATCCTGCAATATCTTGTTTAATCTGAATTGACAAGAACAGAACGCTGTGTTCTAAGTGGAACCCTACCAGGGAAATGTATTATTCTCATCATTATCACTGTTTTAGACACAAAGAAAACCTGCCGCGAATGCTATTCTAGGGGCTTATTTAACTTCCTAGAGCCAGGAAGAGAGCGATATTCCCTTCCCTGTCTATCAAACCAAATTCTGTCTCTCTGTTTCTTCCAAAACCACATTCAGGTGCATGAGTTTCTAAGTCTTTGTTTCCAAAGGCGTAATAGTTCAATTGGCTACTGGTTTCAGTCCATCTTATTAGCTCCCATGAACAGTTTTGCAGTGCTATAGGTATATTTCTTCCAGTATTTCTGAATTTCATAAGCAAACCTGTGTCTGCTTTGACTGAAAATGTGATCTAACTCCTAATTATTCATCAAAGAATTTACATGGACCCTGAAACTCACTACCATTTACCCACCAGTTTGGAAGTCCAAATATCACCTAATTTATTCATAGTCATCGATGGCAAAAAATTCCATTAACTTTCCTTATGTTGCTGTGTTAACATCATACCACATCAAAACTATTTCAACTGCTGAAAGACCCCCAAACACAGGGGACTTTAGCAAAACCAGTCAAAAGGCTATTCATAACAGTGAGGTAAGAATAACTAAGAGGTTCTGAGCCTCTGTACTAATGATTTCAGGTATTTAGCTAGATATCTTGGACTAAAACCTTTTTTTTTTTTTTTTAACTTTGTTTTGACACCAGTGCAAAAAAAAGCATGAAATGCTGCCATTCCAATTTAGTTTGCATTTTATCCTCCTTTTGCTGAGTTGTACATGATTCAGCAAAATGCAGATAATCTGGCCTTTGTACTTTTCCTATTGACCCTGACTTGCAGGTACTGTGGCAGAAAGACAGGTACATGTTTCTTCCTCTATGTGCAGTTAAAAACAAGTCTTTCTTTGAATGCTGAAAGCTGACTCTCTCTCACTTTCAGACTTCTGAGACCTACTGTGAACTTAGCAAATCATCTGTGGTGGGGAACTGATCTGTCACAACACCCGAGGATAAGCCCCATCTGTGCTCCCTGAAGCCATCCGTTCGGAGCTGTTCTAAGTTGGTGCATTTCTGCTTCCCTACTCTGGGAGTTGTCCAAGATATTGGATAAATAAGAATTGTGAGGCTGCACATTTCTAGGGTTCTTGCTTTGGTCTGTAACTACATTTATTAAGTTTTTGTTTCAAACATGCTCTGTGATGATGCTTCTGGTCCCGTCCTGCATGAATCTAATCTCCTTTTGCCCTGGAACAGCATCGATTTTCTGTATCCCACAAAGGAAGGCTTAGAAATGTTGTCCGAGTATTTGAAGAACTGTTCCCTACTAGCTCAGCCTGTCATTATCAGAGGTAAAATTTTGGCCCTCTCAGTGGTAAAACTTCCACATCAGGATCATTTTCTCTCCTGATTTATGCTACCTTCTTACTTGGGTCTCTTGTCCTCTGTAGATGTCTGCAAGGGAAGGGGACAACAACATTTTTTGAAGTTCAATTTAGTTTCAGATGGGATCTGCAAAATCTACTTTAGCTATTACAGTGCCCGACTATTTGGTGCTCTGAAGGCAAAATTCTGATAACTCCAGAAAAATGGATGAAATGCCACTGAAATGCACAACAGGTGATGAAATCCTGGGCACAGGCCATGGAGTAGCTTCAGACTGGGTGTTGTGGTTAAAAAACATGGGTTATACAGAAGTTTAGATGGAAGAAAATGCACGTAAGCACACAAGAGTTTTTATTAATGTTTAGCTGAACTACACTTACTCTCCAAGATATCACAACACTTTCTAGAAACAAAACAATATTCCCTTCAGTGTGGAGCACAGATATGAATGTATGATAAGGTGTTATGACTTTCTGGAATCACTGCAGTGAGTTGTGAATTATTCATGAAATTAAAAATCCCAACTAATTCACAGCATCAAACAGTTCTGGCAAGTGGTATGTAATGCTGGAAGAAAAAACATACACTACATATTAATCCAGAAAAACCTTTCTGATCCCTTAAATCACTGGACCCATACTGTTTTCCTCCCCTCAGGCATGCTGGTACTTTAAGCCTTTAGAAGTGAATTTTTTTCACATACCAGGATTTAGCTACTGTGATTCTGTGCTGTGAATAGGTTACACTATAAATGGCTCAGAAACTAGCAATCAAAAAGTCTTGGGAAACAACACAAAAAGTAGTGAACAGAGATTCATGCCGGCTTTTATATTATTTTTTCTATAAATAAAGCACAGATACAATGTCTTTTTCTTATTTTTGTAGTACAGAAAAAGTGTTAGTAGGTGCAAGGAAGGAGCAGGGAAATCATGTAAACAGATTGATCAGTAAACATGCATATTTTGCAGGAAAGTCCTTGCTCAGATTCAGTTTCAAAACCCTCGAACGTAGAGAATACTGGCATTTGTTACAAATTGCAAATGAATTCCACTTTTGCATAGTTTTCTTCTTAAAAGTGGATCATTTCCAGTAGAGGTGTGTCAGTTCTCATGTTAAATCACTATAACTGATCTTTTTGACTTTTCAGGGATTTGCAGGCAGTTTACTGTTTTGTGAATGTTTGCTGAAAAAGGAAAGTCCTGAAAGGTGAGAAACAAAACTGGGAAAACGTTTCGAAATGAAAACTATCCAAGTCTTTACGCAGTCCCACTCTCTTAAAGGATGTATATGCTGCCATTTACAGTCCCTTATGGATAATAAATAATACCTATTCTGGATCTGTTCCACAACCGTTTTACTCAAGGGTGTTACCAACTGCTTGAAAAATCAGTGGAGGTATATTGTTGTAAAACCGGAGCTCTGCAGTGGGGAAGTCAGGTTCATTTTCTGTCTAAGACAGCAAAGTAAGATAAACAGATATGTGCTTCCATTACATCAGATCTTTTTATTCTTTGTGGAAAAAATGACCCACCATTATTCCAAGTAAAAGAGCAGTTACATTTACTCAATTACTCCTTTCACCAGTTTTCTGAGCTCCTCAGGAACACAAACACACATCCTGAAATAATGCACTTTTGTACCACTTTTGCAGCTTGGTGCACTCTCTTTCATGTTCATTTTTCTTCTTTCAGTCTTTTCCTCCAGAAAGAGGCACTTCTCTGGAGTTGCTCCCGTCTTTTTAACATTAGGACAGTGGACAAATGATGAGTGGAACCTCATTTGAGGACAATGCCTTATCAAAAGTCAAATCTCTGGGAAGAGCTTCAGAAGGCTAATGCCAGCTCTTGAACCTTCAAGGTTTGCTTTTTCAAGTGTCTTCTTATTTCAGGGTGCTCAGTTTTGAGTAGAGATGTGAAAAAAACTGCACAATGTACCAATTGGTTAAAAAGAAAAGAACTCAGAAGGACTCATAGATAACAGTGTACAACTGCCAACTACTTCCCAAAACTCCCTTTTTTTTTTTGATATAATGCACTAATGAATTCCCATGTGCTTTGACCTAGGCTATTTTGGAAGTCCTGGGCTTCTGAGAATTGTTCATTGAGTCTTATCTAGGCCAGAGTCAGTAGGATGTGGATGCTCGTATATCAAAGCAAATCTAGATGCAGAAGCACTCCTGGAGCTAGGCACTTCTTGAAAGGAGAAGAAGGAAAGACTAAAAGCATATTAGAAAAGAAGAGCGCAGAAAAGGAGCTCTTGATACCATGCCTGTCAAGAGGAACTGGAGACCTTTCTTTAGCAAACGCTGCCATCTGCAAAGCAGAGGGCTGTGATATGGACACAGAGACTGTAGTCAGCATCCCATGCAAAATGCCTGTCTTCAACAAGCTGCCCAGAGCTTTCTCAACCTTGTTTATTAGATATGGGGATCTAAGAGGTGAGAATTTGTCAGGGCAATAAAAAACTACATCCCCAGCAACTCTGGATGGTACAGAAATACTGCATACAGGCAATCACACTCAACCCAGAGTGGAGCTCTCCTCCTTGCAGCTCAGTTCCCTTGGCTTCATATTCATCTCACTTCTTTTGTTCCCTTCTTCTAGAAGACATTTATAACACAGCAGTTCGCACCCTTCTCTTCAACAGTAGGCCACTGGACAAATGCTACCTGGCCTTGTTTTTCATATAATGTGAATATGAAAATTGAAGTTTCTGTAGAAACTGCTGCGAAGGAAAATTTTGAACATTACTTATGTGCTATTTCACAGTATAACTGCAAGGAAAACTACTCTGTTTAGCATTCAGACTATTTTGGGGAGAGTTGAAAGCCTTGTTTGAATCTTTTTATATTTTCTGGGTAATAAATATCTCCCTGCAGAAAGACAACTTACATGTTTATGTATGCAATTACTGTCTTGCTGCTTCCCAGCTATCTCACCTACATAAAATCAACAGAATTTCCCAAATGTTTAACCTATCCTGGGAGTATTAATATGGAAATTATCACATCTGGAGTTATAGGAAATAGTATTCCAAATCTATAGAAATGAAAACTGTCATCACAGCACAAAGATGACGGAGATGTCTGCACTGGAGCAGCCTGTGTAACCCAGCTAATGCAGGCACGGCTGACAGTACGCTGTGCGGCAGAGCAGAGCTCGGCCAAACACCTCATCTCCACCCTGGCTAAAAGTCAGTCTCCTTCCTACAGTGCTGGGATGAAGTGTTTCAGTGAAACGGGTACCTGTGTTAACTACTTTCATCTGTATCTGTAAATGCATCGTTAAACTGTAATGCAAATGTTCCCTAGGAAGAGGATGGGTGCTTGTTTTTCCAATTTTCTTGCCATTCAACTTGCCATTCCTCGGCCAGGGCAAGAGGAGAGTCATCATGTAGACAGCATCTAAAACATCATGTGCTGTAAGGGAGAGAAGGATGGAGGGAAGAAGAGCAGCTGAAGAGCTGTTTTAGGAACTTCGGTGGCTATGTTTGTTTGCAGGCAACTGTGAAAGCAGAGTTGTGAAGGAGTACTTTCCCAGTGAATTTGGAAAAGGCGAAAAATGCTTGCATCACTCTGGAGACAGAGGAAACTTACCTCAACAGTCAGTTTAGGGCACCTTTTCTTGCATGCAACAAAACCCAGTGTTAATTCCCCCTTAACCTGCATGGTACCAAGATCACACCTTATAAAATTGTCCTATAGGATGTCTATTTTAGTATCAACCTCAAACATTAACCCTGTAAGTAATGGGAAGATATATTACACACAGTTTGCAAGTGCTCTCTCTCTTTTTTTTTTTTCCATAGTCCTCCTATGTTTTAAACCTTGAACCTTGTTCTTGTTTAATTGTTTAGGCAAGCACTGAGAAAGCAATACTTTACCTCTGCTTTTTGTTAGCAAAAAAATCTGCTCTCAGCAGACCTAAACACTCTATCCAGTTCTTAACAATGATTATGTTGATGATGACATTCAGCAGTGTTGTTTTCCACTACGCTTTAGTAGTTCCGAAATTATATTGGCAAAAATAATTGAAGTCAGGTAGTTTGTTAGCCTGACTTTCTACCTCAGATTTTGCATAATTTTAGGTACCCATGCTATGGCTAACAGAAAGGAAAATCAGAACTGTGATTTTTGGCAGAACGAAGTAGTTTCACTGCTGTTTTTTTTTTTAGGAAAGGCCTTGCAATTAAGAAGCATAATTACAAAGCTTCATTGACACTGTGATTAACAAGGAAATTGGATCAAGTTAGGTAGCAAAGTGAATGAACAGTTTATTAGAATTGAGCTGCTAGATTGAAATAAAGAGATCAGATATTTCTGTGTAGATATAGCCTAAAATGTCAGAGATACCAGGCAAAATGAGCCAGGCAAGATGCAGGGTTGGTAGCTTGAGAGGATGCACAGTACTCCCTCCCCCTTTGCCGGTGGCCTCCATAGTAGTTAATGGCGGCTTCTTCTCATCCTGGTACTCAGTGTCTTCTCTTATCCACAAATTTGATTTGACTTTAAAATAAATTCCCAAAATAATCTAATTTTCAAGTCCCGGAAGAAGAATATGAAAACTTTCTTAATATTTCTCTCCCTAAACAGCATCAGCTTTTACCTTCAGAATATAATCCTTAGAACTGTACAACTTGTTTATTAGCTATGTATTTATATACTGAAAATAAACGTCAACCCTGATCCAATTGAAACTACTCAGTATGTTCCTTTCTTTTCTTTCAGGGCTTTACTTCAACTATAGATCAGTATAACAAATCAACAGAAAGATGTAGAATATGTAATTTAGAATTAACCTTTTTACACTAGTATTTTAATTTTCCCAGTGCAAAGAGTGTTGCCAGTTATAGATGCACTAAAACTTCTTGGCACAAACACAGTATTATTCACCAGTGTGTGCCAATTAGAATTGACACAATATGTGACATACCCTGAACAGGACTGGGCTGTGTTTAAGAGAAAGCAGACGTGGGCTACCATCATGTGAAATCTGCAGGACTCATTTCTGCCGTCAGTCAGACTATTCACCAGGAAATTGAGCCATGCCATGGAAGTCTGTTCTTAGTTACTTGGAGAGATTTCAGGTGCTTGATATGTAGGGAGCTATTGAAGGTGGGCATTTCATTAAATACTTCTCTTTCCCTCTATTCTTAAAGCAATCTTAGTTTCTTTTTAAAAGTATTTTATTGTTTTTGGGGTTTTTTGGGTTTTTTTTTTTTTTTTTTTTTTTTTGTTTTTTTTTTTTTTAAAATCATCATTTTGAAAGTTAATCCAGCTCTGAGCAGGAATAGTGAGCATATCCCCTCAACCATGGGCTCAGATGTTCTGCACGGACTGCTGTTTTGACATTCTTGGACGGAAATCCATCACTTAATACTCAAACATGATGCACATACTGGTTCTCTGGCATGCCTTTGCCTATGACCATCTGTTGGGGTGGCACTATGCCCACTCAAAAAATTCTCTGCCAGTTTCAAGAGGGCATAGGTATCAACCAAATATAGATTTAGAAAGACAGCTAGCAAAATGCTAGGGATGTCATTTTAGCTGCAAGACTATGCCTCTTGCTGTTAGGCAATCCCAGGCTGGGTCCATACATTTCAGAATAAGCCTTGCAGGTACATTGTAAAGTTTACTCAAACATGTCTGTTTATACACATAAAGGTAAACAAATATTATTAACTAGAAATTGTCTACATATTCATGTTTCTCTGAGAGACTGACTCAGATTTGGGGAAAACTCCTTTTCAAAAACCAACCATTGTAAACAGAAAAATTACTGTCTTTTTAAACAGAAGTAGCTGTTTCTCCTTCCTATCTCCCTTTTAAATTTAATACACTGACATTAGACAGCTACTGTAAAAAAGGATTTGGGAATTTTTACTTGAATAGCAGCTAGGGATCACTTGAAAGATATCTGCTGCTGGGTTGCTCAGAAAAGCCACATTCTTTGGATGAATTTAGAACACAAAAATATTCATGACAAGTGAAACTTGAGTCAGGTTGTGTATGAATGTAATTATGGCTTGAACTTTGCAAAACGCTGGTATCAAAGGGTAGGGTGGCACTTTAGGACAAAATCAGAAGTCAAAATTTTCAAGGCTTGTAGAACAAAAATTTTGATCATGATCTAGTTTTATTTGCAGCTTGTAAGAGGAACAAGACTGGTATTGCTAATATGGAAGATTTTGGTCATGCAGGTGATGAATAAGTAACAGCTAGTATTAATAAATATTTACACTGTTTATATCTCTAACTGCAAAGAGCAGTTTACAACTGTAGGAAGATAAAATTTCTGTCCATCTGAATTTAAAATAAATTGTAACACATGAGAAAATAACATGGACAAGCTGAAAAGCAGATGGGAAGGAGACTAAGAAGTTGAAACAGTGGGAAAGGGATAGAAAAAGTAAAATCAAGCTTGCCACAGGACAGAATGATACGACCTCAAAGACAGAAGCAAGGAACCTGAATCTGATGTGCAAGAAGGAAGGTTATAAAAAGTTTGGGAAAGTAACCTTCACAGTAGAGAAAATAGGTGAATAGGCTCCTCTAAGACACTAGCAACAGGACATAAATCGGAAGGTAAGGTGCAAGAGTCTGGGACAAAATTATTCCAGAAGCACAAAAGTTGTGAGAGAGAACTGGAATTCCTTTCTTTTCCATTGGAGAGAAGATATGCTTTATAAAGCTTCTAAAAGAACTGAAGGCAGAAGAATGGGAGAGACATTATCATGAAGAGAAAAACTAGTCAAAATAATAGACCTAGCCCAACATGATGGGTCTGAAAGTTCCTGCCCAACCAGAAAGTTCCCAAGAAAGTGGAAAAGTTTGCTCTTGTAAATCCACATATTCACCAAAAAGATGAATATGAGAACATTTCCAGTCATCTACTGCAAAAGTGAAATTTAAATATTAACTGAAGATTCCTTTAAGCAGCCGCCATTGCTTGGTCTGTGAGCTCTTCTCTGGAAATGTTCATATGTGTGCCACTCTTATAATACTGTGCTAACTCTGTGGTCATCGTAACTGCTCTTACGTGTAGAACAGGTTTGTAAAAAAAAAGGTCAAGATGCAATCTTTACCTGCTCTTTTAATTGGCCTGTGAATCTCCTTTTACATATGTCTTTTTCCTCTTGAACTAGTTTTGGACTTCCTTTCTCAAGTGCTGGCTACCCTTGACACCATCCCTTCCGAAAGGCTGGAGTAGCATATTATCTGTGTATTTGCTCGGAGGGAGGTCAATGGGACAATTCGAGCACTTCTCATTAAGACAATAATTACCTGACTATCGCAACAGACTGTACATTTACAGGTTCCTGTTATGGGCTGGGCCTTTGCTGTGCTGAGAGTCATACGAACACAGAACAAAGAGATGGTCCTTGTAGCACAGCAGCTATAATTTAAAAGCCTCTTAAAACCAAGTATGTGTTCCAGTATTTCACCAGTTGCTGAACTGGGCTCTAATTCTGAGTTTCAGTGTTTTGCTTTTCTTGCCAAGAGACTGAAACCTGCATTTGTTCTTTGGGATGTAGCTTCCCTCTGGCAGAGGCTTGGAAAAGAGGGTCAGGATTTGCTGCAACCTGTAAAGCACCCCATGTCTTGAGTCGAGAGCACATACCCAGCGCCCACACTTCTGACTGATCTCTGGAGTGCGGTGGCTGTGGGAAAGGGTACTCTGCCTTCGGAGGAGAAGATCGTCGGGCGATGGAGAGGGATGACAGACAGAAACCCCACAAGGGCAGAACGTCTGCTGTCCGTGGGTCCAAGAGTAAAGGTAATAAAGAGTTTTGGTAAAGCAACAGACGCAAGTGCTTATTGCTGTACTTACAACTCTCCTACTGCACAGTCTTCACAGAGGGAAATATCCAGCAACAATGTAACAATTAAATATTGACAAAAGCTGACTCTTGTCTTCCCTTGGAAAGAACAACTAGAAATGTCTACAATGTATAAGAGGTGATGAAATTATCTTGAACCCTGAGAGGCAAACATGGAATTAATATTTGAGAACAGGTGCCATTAATCCAATATTATTTCTTGTTCTAATCTATTTATCTTGACCTATCACATCCTCATAAACCTATATTGAAATAAGTGTCTGTTTTAAATTCCCATTGGATACATTTGACAAAAAGGGTTTATCAACAGAGGGAATTAAAAGCTGCAGCTGAGCTGGAAAGAAAAGAGTGTATCAAAGTTAGAACATGCAACTTTTTACTTTGATGGTGTTTGAAGATGTTTGTGAAAAGACTTGCAGCTTTTGGAAAAAAATCTTTCTTTGTAAAGGGTATAGAGTCAATATGAACCCAGTGAGATCTGCCTTAGAATGATTATAAAGACAAAATGATTTCTTAAAAAATATGTATGTGTATCAATACATTTGTCTATATCTTTGGCATAGCTCTGCATAAAGGTATTTATGATTTACATATATATATATATATTTGATTGACATATGTTTCTAATTTATAATTTAAAGTAAAAGAATTTTATATTTTCTTAAATCTTGCAAGGGAAAACATCCTTAAGGTGAATTTCTCGCTTTCTTTTTGAAAGATGAAACAACTTTCCAGTTTTGTCTCTAAATTACAGCTCTGTACCTTTTAACAGCTGCATAAATTCAGCTCTAGTTTGTAACTTAGAATTGTTTATTCTATGTCAAAAGTAAAGTATCTGCTGCAGCTCTAGAAACATGCACTGACAAAGTTAGCAAGCTATAATTAATTCAGTTCCTCATGGTATTCCCATCTATAACAATGTCTGTAGTTCAATGTTCCATAGCGTTACCACCATCAGTAGCGTTTGTCATGCCGTGTGAGAGGGTCATAACCTTTTGCAATCTTGGTCCATCGAACGTTGGGAAAAACAGGATATAAAGTTCTCTCTAAATGAGCACTCTTATGTGTTACACAATCATTCCTTAATGTTTAAAAGCAACTCAGAAAAGCAGATCAAGAAAAAGTGGTTGCATTGCAAAGCCAGTGCAATTATAAAGCCCAGAAGTATTTCACATGGCTATTTATGGCAGGGTCAGCACAGCAGTGAGCTGTACCTTAGGCCCTGGGAACATGAAGAGGGATATATATTCTTAAAATCGTTATAAAATTTAAGAGCACTTGGACTCCTGTAGGAACGTTGTCAGGGAATGGTACGTTTCTTTACTTGAAGGTGGCTGCCAAGCAGGATCACTGAGTGCTTAATCACCCTTATATTAAAGCTGAGACACATGAACTGAAACAGTTATTATAGGGAATAATTAGAGATCGAATTAAAAGCATTAGAACTGGCAATAAGATCAAAGCAAAGCATTCCCAGTGAGAAATGGACATGATGTTTCTCAGAACAGGTAGAAGTGAAGATTTGCAGTGAAGATTGTATTCTTTAAAGTGAAAGTGCTTAAGAATGGTTAAGGTGTAGCTAATGAAAACTACACACAAAGAGAGAGAGTCAGGTAACAAGGGCAAATGCCTGCTTGCAGCAAATGTGCAGGCAGGCGCATGACACCGTCAAGGGGAAATTATTTGATTTTGAATAAAACCTGAAATTTTGCAAAGCAAAAACCAGCAAATCCCAAGTAAACCCAGCAGACTCTTAATTTAAAAAAGGAAAAGACATAGCAAATTACCAGAGGGCTATACACAGAATATCAAAGATCATCAGTTCAGAGACTTGTTGTCTAATGATCCCCCACCCTGTGAGGAAAGTGATTGCAAAAACTGGTGATGTGAGGAAATCAGAAGTCAAGGAATATCTGGACAAGCTGGTTGAACTAATAGTTCCAGATCATCTAGAAACAATACTAGTTTTCAAAGACAGAGTAATTGGCAGTCTATTAAGATAATAGCTCTCTCAGTTGTACCACAAATGTGTGTATAACTGCTGTTTATTCTCTGTTCACAGATATGATAATGAGAAAATGAAAAGATACCAAAGCTGAGAGTTTGTTTGTTGGTACCACCCAGAACGCTGTGCAGGCGCCTGTGAAAGTCACACCTCCCTCCCCAGTCCCTGCGAAGGCACAGTGACGTGAATCAACAACGCCTGCCGGTCCAAGGGATGGATGCCCTGGCAGTAGTCAGGCTGGGAGGGGGACATTTTCAGAAGATCAGAGGAGACCTGGGATTTTGAAGTGTTAGTTACCTGCTGTGTCCTACGAGAGGGAGAGAACACTTTCCTTTTTGAGACTGTCAAGTTGTCTTCCCCGCTCCATCAGGTTGTATTAACTGGCTGTATCAGGTGGTAATGAATGTGTGGCTTCCATTTGATTTTCAAAAATAGTAAGAAGTTGGTGTAGCAGTGGATACTGACTGCTGACTGCCATGATACAGAACGGTAAAAAGCACAGCACTGGTAACCCTGACCCACGTCATATCAATAGCTCAGGAAATAAAGACCGGTATATTATGCTTGCATGTATCATGCCAGTACAATAATGACTGGTACTAGTAAAAGAGTAAAAAATTAATCAATGTATATATATCAAAGCAAATTATTTCAGGGAAACAATAACTGCAGTGGCATATGTCATGCTCAATATCTGAATCAATGCTATTGAACTGAGCTAACAATAAATCAAATCTGTAGAATCAATTCCTCTACTGGAAATGAAACCATTAACATTCAAATACAAAAGCACAAGCCATTTATACGATTTCTTTTGGCAATTTCTGTTCATTTGAGTCTAGGACGTTCACTATCTCATATTTAAGGACACCGTCCCCTTATTTATGCTTAGCATGGTATGTGAAGCAAAGTATTGTGAATGAGGTGCATCCCATAGCACTTCTGGAACAGATTATGTTGCTATTGTGTAGATCTGGGTTTAAGAAACACTAATAATGCTTCAGTATATTTAGGGCTTCTGGGGCCAGAAGACACGAGGGTAGGATAGGCAAGAGTAGCCCAAGAATTAACCCTGAACTGAGTATAAATAAATAGGCAGGTTTTTGGGTGTTGAGTTTTTTACTGAAGCATCATTTGTCATTTCTACTTGACAGTTGTCTGCACAGTGAAAGATGCAGCACAGGCAGCACAGAGATGGGAAGGTCTTGAAGGTGGCACCGAGGGACCTTCTCACCACAGCGCCCAGGGGCCAGGCAAAAAGCTTTACAGTCAGGGACCCAACACCTATGGCAAGACAGGAGAAGGAAGGGTATGAAGGAAGGTAGGGTCAAACCCAGATGAGCAACAAGAAAGTAATAATGGTAAAAAACCCCTTGCCCTTACTGCACAGCCTTTTGCTCTGTGAAAAGTCTCTCTCAGTCTGATTGTACTGCTCATGGGGTAAGGAACGGCTCTAGCAATTCTGGAATATTTCTGGGATGGACACACACAGAAAACTGGTCATCCAAATCACAGGATAACTGCTGGATGAAACATCCCATATCAACCTTGGTGCCTTCCAAACTGCCATGATCCCATTTAGGACTGCTGCCTGGTACTGTGAGAGGAAATGGAGGACGAAGGACATATTTCAGGAGAAACTTCTCTGTGTGTAGTCAAGTATCTCATGAATACAAGAGAGCTTCATGGGACTTTTGCACATATCTCTTTCCTGAAACTCTTTCTTCCTACAAAACCACTTATTTCTAATGAAATGTATACCCATGAGTAGCAATACCATAGTCAGACCCTGTGCAACTGTATTAAATCAAAGCCTTTCTTCAGAAAACATCCGCCTTTTTCCTAATCTTTGTTCTCAAAATGACTGCACTACCTGATTTTTATAAAATGACGGATTTCTTTTAGCCAACTAAAAATTTGATTTATAGTCTAGTAGAGACTCTTCTACTATTTCTGTAATGGGTAGAGATGTGAATTTTTTCTTGGACATGTTTTTTTTTTTTTTTCATTGACTGTAAGAGGAGTTGATTCAACTAGCTTAGATTAAATGCCTAGCTTTTAGACAGCTAAAATTGAGGGTTTTTTAAGCCATTTGACTACAAAGGTAGCAGGAATCACTGAAGAGCCCTGTGCTTTAGAGGTCCTAAAATAAAATACTGGTAGACATGGTCACACTTCTAAAACTGAATTAGTAAACCTATTCAAGTAAAAAACCAAATGCTTTAATTCAAAAATTACTATTAAAAACATTAAAAAGACACTTAAACTTAAAATTAGCTAACAGAAAAAAAAAATAGAAAAAAGAAAACTGATCACCTCTTAGTTTTCTTTGCAACAAAGCAAGCTAAGGGGTGTTTTCCATTTCTTCACTGTCAGAAGAAATAAAGCCATAAAATGAAAAGATAAAATGGAGCAAAGAAAGTGAGGCTTAGTATGTTTTATCTTGTATAGAAGTGAAGGCAAATTCAACACTAGTAAAAATTCAGAGGGCTGTATGAAACCTAGGTGTATTAAGCCTAGCCTAGAACTACGTACAGGAGCGATCTACAGTAGGCAGCTCTGGATAGCAGGCTGTAGGAACTGCATGCTGCCATCTTGAATTTATATGCTGCAGCAGTCCTGACGCGTAGGGTAAGTCGATGGTCTGAGTATGACTCCTCCGGCTTTTCTGGATGCCACCCGTATCTGCACTGCCTTTTGCTCCCAACTGCGCTTGACTGAGTACACTTACTGTTTTCAATCTTTGCTTTAGAAAAGAGCAAAGAAAACTAAACACACATATTAAGACAGAGTTGCAATACAATACAAGCCAAGAGGCAGATATCAAGAGAAGGTCATTACCATTTCTTTTGTCTTTTGTGGAAGGTCAAGAGAAATGAGGGGCAGATGCAGCTCTACCTGAGCAGGAAAATGAGGCTGGAAAAGCCTGCTATTGGGATACAGAATTAACTCTGTGAAGAATGGAAGCAGATACACAGGCAGATTCTCTCTCCTTCTCTCCTTCCTCCCACGTCCCCCACCTGGCTTTATGGCTTTGACTTCTCTCCGGCTGCAGCAGAAGGGAGCAGAAACAAGGGGCTCCCAAACCTGTCTGCGCTGCCTGGTAAGTCCATATCTGCTGAAATTGGTTGGAGCAATTCTCCTGAATTTTAAGTGCCCTTTGAGCTCTAAGGCTTCAGACACATGCAGGAAAAGCCAGGCTGATATGGAGATTGATGTTGCTGTTGCCTAGTGTAAACGTCCCTGTCACAGCCGAGACATCCTGTTCTTTGTTGGTCAGTTGTCTGTGAGGAATGTTCTTGTCTCAGGAGTAATCCCTCTTGGATAGCCAAAGAGTTTGAGTTTAAGCAAAAAAAACTGATGTAGGAAAGTAGAAAAATTTAAATAGAAACCCTCAAAATATGTCTGTTTCCATGTAAGTAACCTTTGGTAACAAAATAAAATAGAGGAGAAAATACAGAAAATATATACAAAAATGAATTACAGAAGAACACATTAACATAAGTGTTTCCAGAGACAGAATAAATCCTTGGTGAGCGAGGAGCAGAAAAAAGACCACATCATTTAGCCATAACTTTCTGCCTGCATTCTTGGGACATGGATTCCAAACGCTTCCACCTGCCTGCCACTGAAGAGCCCTTCTGCCCTCCTCATTTAGCATTATAGTGATTAAATCGTATTTGGTACATAGTTCCCTACGACATACTGCTCTTTACTGAATAAAGCAAATTTACTGAATAAAAACAGGCTAAGGAGTGTGCCACAGCTCAGGTCTTTTGAGCATCCAGATGGCTTCATTGTCAGCTCACCCTCCGGCTCTGGTTCGGACCACTCCAGCTAGCTCTCCCCAGGCAATAGGCACAGTGCGCTCCAAGGGCTGCTCAAAAAAAGCACTGTGGATCAGTTTTTCCCTCAACACCATCCCAGAGGTCTCAAACAACTCTACATGCCCTCCTCTCACATCCTGGTTTGTGCAACACCTACCCTGAGCTTCACTCACCCTGGCAGGCTGCAACACAGCCTTCACACCATTTTAGAAACATTAGAATTAATAGACACCAATTAGAATAATGTTCATGCCATAGGGTCCCAGGGACACGACTCGGGAGCCAGAAGTGATGCTGGGCCGATTACTGTGCTGTGCGGAGGAACTCAGTCTGATACGGGGAGAGCGAGCCTTACATGGCCAGGGCAGAGTCAGCCCACGCCATTTGATTTTAGTACTGTGGATTTCTCCCTCTTGCATTTGTCAGCATGGGCATCACCACAGAAGACAACTACCATTTCCTCTTTGCCAGCCTGAAGTCTGTTATTGACTCTTCCATGTCCACCTGGTTTGAAAGGATGATTCATCTCAGTCTTGTCAGTAGAGGGGAGAGGCAATCAGCAGGTTATATTAAGTGAAACCAGCACTGCAGCCAGGTCGCACAGCCCTAATTCATGAAAGTGGTTGAATACTTGCTTTGGTCAGGTGCTTAAATCTGTTCTGCAGATGAATCCCTCAGTCTCTGCTGGAATGCTGAAGTGCTCCCTCAGTCCAGGTCCAAGGGCACAAAAAGATTCGGCTGTGTGTAGGATATTCAGATATTTCACCTCCATCTCTCCTGAAATCAGTAGATATTGGGAGTGATCACACTTTAAGTGAAAAATCAAGCCTACTTGCTGGTGAGCGTAACAGCACTCCTTTCAAACACACCAACCTCCTACATAATAACGTCCTCCATCTCAAATTGCAGAAAGTACTGGAAAATTGGTATTTGCCATTTTTTTTCCTAGTTCAGAAATAAGAACACATGAAAAACATGCTCTTTCCAGGAAAGATTTCACCATGTTTCTGTTTGGGTTTTTTTTTTTTTTTTTTTTTAATTGTAATGGTAGAAAAATGGATTATAGCTTGATCTAGAATATTATTTTGTCCTTTAACTTTGTTGGTTGTATGGGTAATTCCTGCATAATGCACCATGGTAAAATGAGGAATTCATCTCTTGCATTCATGTTACGCTGCTGCACTAGCAGATGTGCAGTTACAGCTGTGTACCCCCTCTGCATTCTCTCTTCAAAAACATCCCAAGCCTTTCTGTTGCTGTTACACTTCTTTCCAAACAGTGCAGCATCAAGAAACATGTGTCAGTAGAAGCTTTCCCAAAGATTTCACTGTAGTCAGCTGTGAAGGTTGTTACTGTGAGACAAGTTAGTGACAGCTCTCTAGCAAGTGTGCCTTCGGGTTTATTGGTGCCAAAAGTCCTGGAAAGTGAGAAAACTGGTTAAATGCAATCACATATTCTGGCTATGACAGGCTTTACATTCTGCCGCATTTTAGTAATCAACAATTTCCTGTAATATTTGAAATACTATTCATTTTGAGTATTTGAAAATGATTTTTCAACTTTTTGGGCAAATTGATATATTTCTGGAAAAGCACAAATAGCTACAAAAATATCAAAATAGGAATGATAATTTATTTAGGTAGTTTAAACATTTTTTGATAGCCAACTTCCCTCAAGGTGATCTCTTTGTATCTTCTTGAAATTTGTTTTTAAAAAGTCAGTGAAGCACAGCAAAATAATTTTTGGTCTCTCTATTTATCCATTGAAATCAACAAAAATGTTCATAGAACATTTAGAAGTGGGGCTTGAATATATTTATTTTATTGTCATTAATATAAAACCCCACTCATATCTAGATGTGAACACTATTTCTTGCACAAAAAAAAAGGCTAAAGCAAAAAGGGGAATTCTACAATCTAAATTCTGCAATCATGCACGCATATATTCTGATACTTGTTTTGCTCCTTGAATCCAGAGTAATTCAATACATTAATGAGAGAGAGGCAAGAATTTGCTCTGTGCTGTGTTGATTCTTTGTCTACGTGTGTTTGAAGCCTCACATAAAAGGCTCAACATTACTTTTAGCACCCACAGACCCCACTGAAATCAATGAATCGGTGTCTGTCCACATCAGGTCTGAATCTGGATAGCACAATCAACTTTTAGGCTCTTGACAGTGCATTTAGGTGATCCTGTTGGTTAGTATGAGGACTAACGCATACAGTAGACACATCCCAAACCACATGTGCTCTATTTACTGTACAGCATGAAATAGGCAGTCGAGGATTGTACAATATAGATAATTTAAGCCACGTGTAGCTCAGTGAATGTAAAGCTTGGCGTATTTGATCTCAAAACCCAATTAGAGCAGTTTGTTTGCTTTGATCTTTGTGGAATGCTGTAGTATACACGTTATAAAACTGCCTTCCAAAAGTTATTGGCGTAACAAACGTTAATAATCTGGATATTTTGTACTCTTGAGTTCCAAAAAGAAATGGCACGTAAGAGTTGCAATAGGTTATTGAGGGAGTGACTTTTAGAATTAATATAATTCTCACAGAATCCCCTGAAGATGGAAAGTGATTGAAGGGAGGAAGACGTGAGCACTCACGGCACTGATGCCTTTGGAGATGAGCCTGCTTCCCCTGGAATTCCTTCGTGACTGTCAGGACATCCGGCCTGCAGTTTTACTTACTTATTAATACACTCCACAAGAAACCATGTTCTGAGCCTGTACTGATGTAGGGCAACAAGGAGCTTGACTTTGAGGATATTTGAAAGAGGGGGAAACAGAGGCAGGCAGGTGGTTTAGGTTGACCTAGGGATCTACATCTACATCACTCAGAAGTCTAGTTTTGGGGCTTGGACCTTAAGATTACCTCTCCCTGAAAAGGAGGAAATCTTCTGGTTCTCAAAGAATAAGTTTGAGTGGCCCAAGTGCCTCACAGAAACCATTGAAAAATGTAACCCTCAGCTCCTTCTGAATCAAGGCATCTTTCAGGGTTGCTGCTGGTAACGCAGCAGCTCTAGCACAGAGACGAGAAGACCACCTCCTGCCTCCTCGCTTGACTCTGGGAGACAGCATGTTGGCTGGGTGAACTGGAGAAGACTGAGTGCAGCCTCTGTTAATGGCCTAATAGGCACCATCAATCTCTCAATCTATGTAGATCCTTTCCTCAATCCTACTTTTATTAAAAAAGAGAGCAACAAACCAGTACTCTTAGGTGATCCTCTTTCTCGTGTTTTGTTTCATTTTATTTTTTTTTCTTTTGTTTCGCTAGGAAAGCTTCCCTCTGGAAAAAATAAAAAACCTAGTGTACGTAATGGAACAGCTTGGGGAGCACAGATATAACTGAGATGCAGATCTGCTTAAAGTACTGTCATAAAAATGATGACAGTTAAAAGTGACAGCCTCCACAATTTTTGGAGGGGTGTCTTATGCAGAGAAAGATTTACAAATCTGTGTGGTAGCAGGCACTCTTTGTATATTTTTTATAGCTGATTCATATAGTACTTGCATATCTGTGATATCTATATTATAAAAATGGTTCTGTGTATATGCTTGGCACTTAGAAATTGTAACGGAGAAAAGATGATTAATTGCACAGCAGAACTCTTTGACAATTTGCTGAACCTGTGTATCACTGACATAAATCTTTCCCCCAAGTGCCTTGACTATCATTAACTTGAAAAATCAGCCAAGCAAAAACCTTTACGAGTAGGTTCATGGAAATAGAGACACATTTTGTAGCTGTGGTATGCAGCAGGCATGTGAGAACAGGAGAATACCTGCAGCAGGATAATGTCTTGCATATTTTTCAGTAATGCTCCATTTCTTAAGGCTGGTATTTACCTGGACTCTAGTACTATACTTAGTACTTCTTGTTCTGTGGGGCTGTGTGGTCTGCTATGTGGAATGTTTTTCTCTCATTTGCAAGTACCCTCAAATGAAAAAGATTAATCTGTTTCCTTCTGTGGCCTCAAAGATGCCTGTGCTTTCTCTGCTGCTCCGCAGGAATTCAGCATCCACAAGCTGCATTCACTTAACTACACTTCCATCTGAATAGCAAATGCTAATTGCATTTGTTTCTAGCCTTTTCCTCACTTGAAATCCTCTGTTACACAAGAGGTTGGGAACCTTCAGCCCGAGAGCTGAAACACACATTGAAGAGTCTTGAGGGAAGGGTTCTTGGTTTATGTTTTAAACCTGTCTAAGTGCTGGAATAGAACTCGTTCGCTAAAAAATGGCCAATTCAATAATGGATGGCTTAGTATTGAAAACCTGATTTTGTATTTGGGCAGACTTGTCTGGGCCAAACATGACTGAAACAAAAAGGACATTTGACATTGGCAATCTTCACATGAAAATGGACTGATTCCAATGAACTAAATTATTTTAATAATTCAGGTGAAAAAAATCTAGCTGTAATTGCTGCATATGCACCATTCAGAGAGACTCATAATATGGTTTATTCATGACATTTCTCCATTTTTTATGTTCATGTGCAAGGACACTGGTATTTACTAGCATCATCTAAATCTTGATTAATTTCTGTTTTCGCGTCTCCTCCTGAAGCACCTTACTTGAGAACAGAAAATATTTTTTGTAAAAAATGAAGTGGTTTGCTGAGATGTAGGCTAGAAATTATAGTATGTTTGAGATGTCTCAAATATTTCAAGAAAATACCGACTTTTTTTGGAAAGACCTAAAATGAACTTTCATCCAATCTGCTTGAGTCGAAAACTCAAAATTAGGAGCCAAGTCTTCTTTTGACATTGATCCATTTTTTGCTTACTTTTGACACAGCTCCATTAATGCTTTTGTGTAACACCATATTTCCCTTTCTTATGCTCAGATCGGTTTCTTGAGCAAAGATTACTCAGTCTACAGCTGCTTGTGGAAGGCAAAGATTTGCACAAAGATCAATGCGATTCCACTAAAATATCTACATATGTAGATGGAAAAACTAAAAGGTAACACATTTTCCCTTTTCCATATAAATCCCCTGGATTCAAGACCACTTGCTTCCAGGGTGAGCGGAGACTGTCATTTACAACCACCAGCATGTCTAGCTAGTACAGGACATCAATATGCTGTTGCCAAGGCTTAAGAATGTCGTTTTCAGACCGCATCCTTCCATCATGTACACAGCTCATTAAAAAGTGAGTGTCTCCTAAGTCTGAGCATTATAGAGTTTACTCACTTCTCCTATATGCTGAACAATTGAGGTTTATTTATTTTTGTATTTACTGGTGTATCATGAGCAGAAACCTGATAAAGGGGTTGGGTTTCATTTTTGTGATAAAGAACATTAAGCGGTTAGAGGTATCCGATGGAAAAAATAGCATTATTTCAATGACTTTCACTTTATAACAAGTGAGAGATTAATTGCATACTTTTATTTTTTATTAGGCATATTTCCTGACACTATGAATTAGATTGAGATTTCAAAAATCAAATATAGTGGAAAAGTATTATGAACATGAATACACTTCCACTATTTCCACTGAAATTGTCTGTAAAACTAAAAAGTTCAGGCACCCGCACTGGTTTATCATCAGAGGCAGCCATGTACCACATCTATGTTAGTATAGATGTAATCTGACTTTTTTTATCAAGATTCAGGTAGCAATTTTGTACTCTTTTTTCATCTGATCACAAACTGCAAACATCTGCTTCACTCTTCAGCCAGTTACACTTGTGAGTCCCTGGTTTGTAATCAGTAATAGTCTGATTTTATAGTGAGGGGGCCTGTTGTGTGGATGCGCAGGCATGCAGGGATCAAAAACCTCCCATGGGAACCAACCTCCCAACCTTCTTTCTACCAGCCAGCGCCTATCATTTCCTAATGCACAGTATGAACTTTACTTATGTCTGAGGTTGGTCTGCTCTGAGCTCCAGCATCCCACTGCAGGTTATAACATGCTCGTATGTTGCAGTCAAAAACTCTCTATTTACTCTGTGGGATAAAATATCAAGACCCATCAGACAAGTACTGCTGCCGATAGGCCATTACTAAGGGTGAGGTATGGTCTCATGTGCATCTTGAAGGTCATATCTGAGAGATTTTAGAGTCTGGGAGATGCTGGGTTTTCCTCCCACCCATTTTCCTACACCACACACTAGGACCTCTTTTCAGTACGCAGTAGAGGACTCCTAGGTGACTTCACGGTCCATGCACAAGAGCCTGGTGACTTTAGAGAAGGGTGGGGTGGGATATCAGCATCACCTTTTGATTTGGTTCCCTCTCCAGTGAAGTTCCCTTTTCACCCCACCTGCTATGTGTCTTGAGCTTCTGTGCCTATAAATTGCCTCTCAGCTTTGAGACACCTTCTCTAAATAAGTACTAGACAGTAAAAGGGTGTTTCAGGTAGACATTAGTATTTGGTGAGAGTACCTGTGGCCTAGGGATGCCCACACAATTCACTGCATTTCATGGCATGGAAGGCGAGCCTACATTGTCTATCTCAGGTACAGATGTTGACAATGCAGGTATCTGAAGTTCCCCACCTGATGCAACCATTAACAGAGTTGTTAAATCACAAGCCCAGATTTACCGAGGAACTCCAATAAGCTGAGATGCCTTGCTTTCCTCTAACACTCTTACTATCAGCATTGACGTGTCACATACTCCTCTATCCGTGTCTTAGCCAGTCACATCTGGGCTGTCCCTGTACACAGTAGCAGGTAAAAAAATAATCCCTCATTCCCCATCTGTGCTTCTGCTGGGGCATACGCTTGTTCAGGAAAGCAGATTCCAAGCGTATTCAAGCCTGCCTACACTGATGGAGACAAGAAACATTTGTTTTACCCTTAACTACTCATCCTCCTCCTCTGTCCATCTGAGAGTCTCCTCCTTTTGTTGCTGCTGAGACTGAGAATAGGATGTGCAGCACAGCAGTTGCTGCTGTATGGTGTGGCTGTCAGCAGCATCACTGGCACTCATTTCCTCTTGCCCTCTTCCCAACATGATTAGTGGCAAAAAGCCTTGCTTTTCAAGGATTTCCTCTGGTTCGTCATCCCTGTGACAGTAAGAAAACCCAAGCTTTCTGTCCAGTACACAGGCACACTGGAGCTGGCTGTCCATAAGTGAAAAATGGATGTAGAAGGGAAAATGAAGTTATTTCCCTGGGGATAGCCAGAGTGCAGTGCAGTTGCTCATTCCTAAGTACAGTTTACCATGTACAGATAAGTGTAGAGATGTAAACCTAAAAAATACTAATGCATACACTTAACTCTAGGCATAGCAGTAGTTCCACCACTGTATACCTGGCCTGAAACAGGCCATAGTCTGAAGTCAGGTCTCTAAATCATGCAATTGGATTGTGGCACTGGGTGACTTAGAAAGGAAAGAACTCAGAGATACTATTTGATTTTATTCTGTGTTGGTTTAGAGATTCTAAAAGTCATAAGGAATATTTTGGTCATGGCATCTGCCCTTGCAACTTTGTGTCAGAAATGAGAGCTGAAATGCCTGTGTAGTCCTTTGGTTCCAGGAACTGAGATTTTGAGAAGAACATAGTAAGTTCCCAAGTAATCAGTCACAGGACGAGAGGAAACGGCCTCAAGTTGCGCCAGGGAGGTTTAGATTGGATATTCGGAAGAATTTCTTCACCGAAAGGATTGTCAAGCATTGGAAGAGGCTGCCCAGGGAAGTGCTGGAGTCCCCATCCCTGGAGGTATTTAAAAAACATGTAGATGTGGTGCTTAGGGACATGGTTTAATGGTGGGCTTGGCAGTGCTGGGTTAACGGTTGGCCCTGTTGATTTTAAAGGTCCTTTCCAACCTAAACAATTCTGTGCTTCTATACGCTGTCAAGAAGTTTTTTTTATTTATACAAGTGTATAAATACGTGTGTGTGAGTGTGTATGTATACAAAACATGGATGGTGGTCAAGATGCCATGATTCACATAGGGCTGCTCCTTCTTTACAGATTAAACATGGGATTGTTTTCAGAAATTTCATTACCTGAGTTATACAGCTAGGGTCTATGAAGTTAAGAAAGGTCCTTGGAATAGCATTTTGTGATGCATAAATAATGATGTGATTGATTATTATTGATAAAATATCACCATCATACTACTGGACTCATCACAACATAGATCCAGCAACCTCCCAGTGCTGGTTTACTAACAGCTAGAATACAGGAGGTCAACATTCATCTCTATATTTTTAACTCTTAGAAAAAAAAAGACAGAGAAAAAAAAATTACATAGAGGCTAGAGAAAGAATGAGCCTGATGAAAATGCCCACATGTAATACAATAATAGATGTAGGTAGCATCTCTTCTTTGTTTTTTAGAGGTCAGGGAACATAGCCTAGAATGTGTAAGAAGGTCTATTAAAAGCTATTGATTTTAGAAAGCACCTAGGACTTAAGAGTGCCTTCAAACAGACAGATTTGGAGCAGCTGAGTTCAGGTGAGGTAGAAAATTCCAGGTTGTAGGAAACTGGAAGTTTTGAAGAGAAGCAGCTAAACATTTAGAGAAATCAGGTTTTTAGTATGATGAGAAAAGCAGATGATGAAGAAAATGCTTGAGTTTTTCTTTCCATAATAAAAATGTTCTCTTTTGAATCACTTGTTAGACAATCACCAAAACAATATTATTTGGAACATACACACACACACACAAATATATATATATATATACACACATATAAAGTCCTTGTTTCACTAGAATATATTGGCATCTTGAAGAGTGAATAATATCCAAATCATTTACCCTATTGAAGTCTTTTAAGACTTCAGGAAAGCAAATGCCTGAACAAAGTAGATGAATTAGAAACAGAAGGCAACCCTGTTCTTTTGATCTAAGCTACAATTTATTGATGGAAAAGCCTGTGGTAATGAAACAAAGCAGTTTGATTCAATGTAGTTGATGCACAGTGCAAGTGCGCTTTCAACACAGATAACTACCAATAGATATTATTGGTATCTGCACGTATTTCAGTAAAAAGACAGAAGAAGAAAGCAGAAGGATGCTGCATGTTTAAACTCAAAATCTTCTTTACCCACAGCCAAACCTCACACCGTACAGATCACCGACTGACTTAGCATGCAATCACCATTACTACGTGGGACAGGAAGCACACCTGAACTGAAGTTTTCTCTCTGTGACATCCCCCTGCAAGTACCCTCAACACGTACGTGCGTTTACCAGTCGGAGGTCATGCATGACTCCGGCGTGGCCTGAGGCATCGCGTGCCAATTTAAACTTTGTCAGTTCTCTGTAAAAAGTTCAAACACTTCCAACACATGTTACTGTACACCAGGTACAAAGGGCCTAATGTCCCAGGTAAATTATTAATCCTCATCTTTCATAAACAAAAATGTTCTGTATTTTTAGTGAACAGATCTGTAAAACGCAGAGGTAGTAGGGTCAAAGGCTTATGAACCCTTCAAACTTTGTCATCTTGGGTGTGGTATTTCCTCTCTCTGCCCAGTGTCCTCGTGCAAAATAGAGGTAATAATACTTAACGCAATTAGTTAATGCTTCCACAGTGTTTTGAGCACAGCAATCTCGGTGTAGGCGCTTATCTGTTACTGATATGTTGCAATTAAATATAACCTTACTATGCAAAAGGTTTTTCTGTTTACTACAAATTTGGTATGTGGAGAATAAAAACCAGCCCTCTGAACAGATCAGCCTGCAGTTCCAGGGAGCAACCTAGGAAGCAGAGCAAGAAAGTTTGAATTATTTGAGTCACCTAAGCCTGATAGTGGACTTACAATAATTCCTTGAAACTTGGCCAGTCACTTTTTGCATCTTCTTTTTTTTAACCTTTCCAAGTTTTAATTACTTAAATAAAAGCAGTGTCCCTTACTCCCAGCTCCCTTCCATGCTCTCATGGCTGGCTCATCTCCATAGTCCCCAGACCTTTCTGCCTTTCTCTGTTGCACATTGTATCCCCCCACTTCCTTCTTTCCTTTCTTTCTCTCTCCAGGCTGGTCCCGTCAAAGAGGAGCTGCTGTTGTTCCTCAGGTCACTGGACCACCAGCGGGTTGTGTTCAGGTCACTTAATATGGCAGCAGTCGTGTGCCCTGCCTGTGTCTAACCATCTTCTGTCTCTCAGTGTTGTCTGTTCCTCCAGCCGCAGGTACCCTGGGCCCTGACATCCCCCCAGTGTATAACGTGGTATTTATAACCATTGCAGCTCAGCTGTGCATTTGCTTTTTTTGATTGATGTGTAAAAGAGGTTCCCAGTGATCTGTTCATAGCCATACTCAGGTCTCTTCCTAGAGCAGTTCTCATTAATTGAGGTTCAGGTGCAAATATCTGAAGTTTGGGATTTTTCACATTCAGAATGTTAGTTTGTCTCTTTCCTGAGAAGCAGTTCCCAGATGAAGTTGGGAAGTTAGTTTCTGCTGAATTATAACTTCTCAGAAGTATTTTCTTTAACCTGTTTGGTTTTCCGTTTGCAAAGGCCTTGCAAAGCTAGGCCAAATAAACCATTAATTAAGAGATTACTGGAAGAGAGAGAAAACATGGAAAAGAATAAAAGCTGAGATCATTAGAACAGTTTCCTTGAAATAGTATAAAATACAACAGAGCTCAGAATCTTGTTTTTTCTTAACAATGTTCAAAAAAGTTAAATTTAGTGCCAATGAAAACTGCTGCTTTGGCTGCTTTGGCAATATGGTATGTCATTTAGGGGATAACAAACTCAGCTAGGTATAAACCAGTAACCCAGCTGTCAAAGGATGCATCGACCTTTCCTTAGCAATCATCCCTTCCAAACCTGTGTGTTGATTTAGGCATAGGGTGTTTGCCTGGGAACTAGTGAATAGATATTCCTTGCCAGCATAATATCTGGAAAGAGAGAGGTTTCAGTTTCTTAATTAAATGAGAAAGCTGAAAAGACTCCACTGAAAGATAAATTACTCCACTTTTTGTGAAGGAGAGGTTTCTAGAACAAATTATTCAATACTGACAATGTAGACATTGAAAACAGGATAATTTCCACAAATGTCATGCCTATCTAAATCTACACAAACACAGAAATAACACACATATAGATGCAGATGCACAATCATGCATGCACACACATATGTATACGTTTTTGGAAAGATAACTCGTATATTACATATTTTGGCCCTCCAAAAAATGCAATAGTCATTTTTAAGCGCATAACAAAAGGAAAAAACTGCAAAATGTTCAGTGAAATTGTGTGTAATCTTAACATGGCTTTTAACCTTTGCTTGTTGTTTTCTTATGCCCTTTATGTACTACAATTTGTCAAGATCAGTGTGCAGGTAAACAGTATATTTAAATGAATCTGCTTTGGCATTAAATACATAAACAAACTTGCATAAAGTAGTTGTAAGGACAAAACAATTTCCTCTGGTTCTAAATCAGAATAACATGCATATGCAGAGTCATACTGCAGAGAAAGATATTATCAGTTTTAATTAAAAATGGGTCAAGATGGCCAAGTTTTTCTTTTGGTTGACCTTATTTGCCTTTTCCCTGGCAAAATCAAAGCCACCCCAGTTTTTCCTAGGATGCGATACGGTCTGCTTTGCATTTCCCAGCTCCTTCTTTGTAACAATGTCAGACAATATTAACAGCCCCTTTCCCCTTCTTTCTCCAGATAATCTGACCCAATTGATAGGAATACAAGTGGAAAGCCATGCCGACATGTAGGCAGACAAATGAGTAGAAGGACCACCTGGACCCTGGGGTCGGCAGAGCTTGCCTGTCTACTGTCAGGTGCTTGAGAGTGAGCAGCAAGGGTGGGAAACGTCTGGGATGCCTCATGCAGGGAAAAAGCTGGATGTTTCCTGAATGGGGAGGGGGTGAGAGGAGGAAATAGACACCGGTGAGGTCAGTTAAGTGGCTTAAAGGACGCGCGTGATGTCAAGAAAGAATTTCTTCAGGAAGGGAAAAGGTAAGTAGCAGAGAGAGATTTTAAGGGTGGCACAAATAACAGGGAAGAAGGATATAGGAGACCTGAGGAAAGAAGTGAAGGACGATGGTGGTGGCTGGGAACTGAGGTAACAACTACTGCAGGGGCAGAATGAAAAAATCATAAGCAGCATGAAAAAAATGTAAGCATCAAAAAATTGACACACTTTCCTTACATTAGGTCCTAGCTAAATTTTAAGAACATCTTACCATAAAATCGAAGCAAGACATAAAGCTGAGCTGCACTGTGCTCTGTGCGCTGGACCCAAACATCCCCTAATGTGAGGGCAGGCGTTGCTTTTGAATTTGGAACTTCAGTCGGACCCACAACCTGTACTACTACTGCTATTTTAACTGTCCTACTTGTTTTTAACCAGGTAGTTCAGAAAGGGCAGTTTGTCTAGTTCATTACCAATTTGTCTGGCATAAGATACTTCTGGATTCAGATCCTGATTTACCTTTAGGACCTGGGCAAATGACTTATCCTTTTATGTCCTGGCTTCCACAACTTTTGAAAAAGGGTTAATTATACTTGCCTAACTCATGGGAATGTTGCAAGGATTAGGTTGTACGGGGCTTTGAGAATGCTAAGCATGATAGTTATATCCTTTTCATGGTATAAAAGCAAGGTAGAAACAAAGCAGTTTCCTTGCTACAATCCCACACTTGAAACCACCACCCATCAACAAAGAGTGACTCACAAGCACCATGAGTCAAGGATATGGTGTTTACTCCTGCAGGTTTGTTTGCACAGAAAGAACGATCTATGCTTCTGAGGATGCCTGGCTAACCACCCTCCCAGTGCAGATGAGCGAGAAATGGCAGAGTCCAGAGATGTGGTCCGTGGCTGGTAGGCAACCCCTATTGCATGGAGTCCTTTCACTAAGGAGCAGGGCTGAGCAGGAAACTGAACCATGGCAAATCATAGCAGGCAGTTGCAGCCATGCCATTTGGAAACCACCTTCAGTGATCTGTGCTGAGGTTCAAGAGTCACAAAAGAATATGATTTTTTTTGAGTCTTGAAAGGGAAATAATTATAGTTGAAAGATGATGCATCTCAACTATTATACACACATGTATTGGTGGACTAGAGTAGACATCAAAGATTCCAGGTTACCATAAATAAACTAGAAGAGAAATTTCCAAACATCATATGATGCAGTCCTGGCAACTGTGGTCTGGGCAAGGCTCATGACTGGTGTGCCGACAGGGTCATCACCGTCATGAGCAGTGGCCGTGGGGCAGGTGCTGTGTGGGAATGGCTACTGGAGAATGTGCTGCTCTCGGGGACAGTGAAGGTACCTGACCACTGCAGCAGCCTGATATCTTTGCACTGGCTGTGTGCACATCTAGGCTTCCACAAAGTCTCTGATCATAATCCCTCTGATCATGACTCTCACCCACCACTAGATCTTTCCCCTTGGGTCATCTGTCTCCTCTGTATCTGCCCACCTTTGCAACTAAGTCCTCAGCCTCCTATCAATGAACTCCATACTGCTCACAAGAACTACCACCTCAGCACCATTTATTTGGCTACCAAATAAATTCCCTTATCCCCCAGTACTCCACTCCTTTCCCTCTTTTGCCTCATTTCTGAATACTGAGATGGTGCCAGAGCCTGGTGTGGCCTTATCTCGAGCACACACTGGGAGGCAAACACGGAAGCTAAGACCTGTATTGTATTCAGCAAGAAGACATTGGTATTGCATCTTCTCCAAACCCATACCATCCAGATAGAGAGGTGCTCAGATGTTTAAACTTAATACCTGTGTTTTCGTCCAAGCCTCCTCTTCTTTTAAATGAAAAACTAAGAATGGCATATTTAATTTTAATTTTCAAAAGGTGATTTTTTTCTTAACCAAAACAGAATGTTCTCAAGTCTTCTTCAACTTATACTATTCTATTTAACTTCTATTTATATTGTGGAGTTTTTGTTGTTGCTTGTTTGTTTGTTTGTAGTTGAACTGCAGAGGCAATATCAACCTATAATGATTTTACATTATTGAGTATAACATACAAAATATAAACCCCACAGTTTACAGTACAGTTCTCTTAATCAGTGAACGGACAAAATGCCCCTTTCAATGTAGACCAGAAAATGCAGTGCATCATAAGAGAAGGCCACATTATTTTACTAGCAGAACAAAGTTAGTGTAAGTGCTGGAGTGGCTGTTTTTGCAACCTTAAATTTTGCAGGAGTTCCATTTGGATGTTCTGTTCACATGCAAACATAGAAATATGCTCTCAAGGTCTGTGGTGACCTCATTGCAATGTTATACTAGTTAATAGCATGACTCTAGTGTGAGTTCAGCATCAGCCTTGTCCTATACAAGCTGGATATTTATAAATATGATTTTACTTTCAAATTAATGAAAAGAATTGCTAATTATAGTTATTAAGGATCTGGGGCTTATAACATGTAATACATTTATTCCTGAGAGAAAAAAGTAGCCCTAGGGAAACTGGCAAATCTTTGAGTTCTAGGAAAAGAAATTATTCTTCCGAGTACTCTTTCCTGGCTCCCTTCTGAGAACAAGAAGTAAAATGGGAGAACATTTACATGCTGCTTCATGGACTATACGGTGCCACGAGACAAACACTAGCTGTTCTAAAAAGGGGTGAGCTAGTGCACTGAAAATGGATTATCTTTCACCCTTGCTATTTAAAAAGAGGACAGTGCTTCCTAGTTACAGATTGCTTTATGAAACACACAAAGTTATGAACGAATAGTGAAAAGAAAATCAAAGATGTGCCTTGCTTTGTAGTCCATACTGAAGGAAAGGAAGAAGAAAGACGCTCCAGGCAGTCAATACAACAGAAACTGTAAAGACAATGGCAAAAGGGGAAATAATAATAGTGCTTCCCTAGCCTAGGGAAATATGAATGCAAGAGGAAAGAGGCAAATAATAATAGGATCTTTATTATGCATAAGAAAAGAGGATTTTATGTAGGCTGCACAACTTAAGGACATTTGGTTGTGATTAGCTGCTGCTCAGTGTCAGCACATGACTGCAGGTTTCATAAGACAGGATTTCAGCTTAACCTCTTTTTCCATCAAGGTTGTTCACTGCAGTCTGCAAAAGCAACTTGTCCTGAATCAAAACCTGTAGGGCTCCTGTCATGAGGACAGGACATTCATTGGAAATTATCAGGCCCTTTGTTTTTCAGGCCAACCTCACATTCCTTTTCAGCAATATTTTTATCATATTCCTCCTCGTCACTATAACTGATGAGAAATACCCCATGGAGAAAGGGTAATTTGCATTAATCCACTTGCAAGAAGGAAACTTTAGTTTATTGGGGGATATAAAAAGAAGCCCACTGAGTTAAAATACCCCCAAACAATTTCCCCAAACTATACGGCTTATGCAGAGAACTGTAACTGAAGAACATCCTCTGACTTTTAATTCTACCTGTGCCGTACATGAGGATAAGGGTATTTATTAGTTGAATAAGATGCTTTCCAACTTAAAAGTACATTCTCTCTCAATAGGTGGCTATCAATCTTCAACAAAGCAGAAAAAGCGACATCTCTGCTCTTCCAAAGACTATCTGTTATTCATAAAGAATATATCATTTGCCAGGTGGTATTTTCTAGTGTTCTCGGTCTGGACACAGCTGTTCTATGTCAAGTCAGAGACATGTAACACATTTTTTTTAAAAAGCCTATTAACACAATTGTCAGTTGGGTGTAGATGGCTGTGTACTATTGTCTGCCAAGTCTCCCCCCTCCTGCCCAATGAACTTCCTTATAGAGAAGACGGAAACAAAAATACAGAATCATTATGCAAAACATGTTTTAGTATTTACCTGGAAGTATAGGGTCAGGATGTTCTCAGAGATGGATGTAGTCCTAGAAACTAACCGAAATAGTTAAATTAGGCACTGTCTCACACAAACGTGACACAGAGGAAGACCAATGTTACAGTGGAATTGAAACAAATGAAGGTTTTTGAAAACAGGTGGGAAGTAGGGTGTTATTTAGAGGCAGTCTTCACCAGTTCTCAGGAACCCTGTGTAAACAATATTAGCAACCTTCATTTGGAACAGTGTTAAACACAACAGGAAGCAGAAAGACAAAATGAGTTTACATATTAATGTTTATTGACTTTTTTTTTTTGTTGGGTTGTTTTTTAAGATGAATTGCTTCAAGATGAGCCTACAGATTTGAAAGAATGGCTTGAGAACCCCACTTATTTCCCTTTAGCCTCCTGCTTTTATACATTAGGCTGTGCACTCGCAGTTTTAAACAAACAAATGTCTGAGGAGTAACTTCATCTGAAACCAAAATGCCACAGATATAGCTGATGCAGTAATGAGCAGATTTTTAATAAACAAACCTGTTTATCCACAAGTGCGTCTGGAAGAGATCTGAGGATCCAAGCAAATATAAAAACAAACAGCTTAGCTGTCGCTTTCTTTGGGCAAGTCCTTGTTTTTATTTAACGTGAAAATACAAGGAACTACATTTTATTGATTTGAAATGGCAATTGCCTCCTCTAGTTCAACATTATTATTTTTTCACAGAATGTGCTGTCTTTGATTATTTATTTGTTACTGGAAAATGACTGCAGATTTAGCAAATGCAATCACTGCCTGGCTTCTTGGAAAAGCGTAATTTTTCTGTGTACATTTAACACCTTCTTACCTAACTGGGTTAGCTTTTGTCTGAACAGGAAGTTTCTGACAGAGACAGATTTTTCAGTCTCACAGAGCCTTCCTGTAACGCGAGCAGCGCTTGTGCTGAACACCGGGGTCTGCGCCGGCCCGTGCCGGCGCCCCGAGCTGTCCCCTTGGCCCTCCAGCCAACCTGGAGCGCACCTTGGGGCTGGCGTGGGCCCAAGTGCAAAGGGGTTTCTCTGTCATGGCGCAGGAACCTGTGCGACAGCCAGGCCTGGCAGGTGGAAAAGGGGCAGCGAGACTTGGCTGAGTGCCCGAAGGGAGGTGGTGGGTGTGAGGGGAGGCAGGCCTCACTAGCTCTTCCCTCAGGCAGGGCCGCCAGGCCTGCTGCGCAGAGGGATGCAGGCTGAAGGGGAAGGTCGCGCTCGACAGGCTTTGGATAAACATCCAGGTGTCTCAATATGTATCTAAATTGAACACAAATGCCAGAGAGAAGATGGTTTTGCGGTTAAATTCCAGACTATGACCGAACAGATTTGCATCCCATTCCTGGGTCCTTGCCACAGACTTTCTCCAAGGCCACATGTAGGTTACTTTCCATTTATATAGCTTGATTTCCCACCTATCAAATGTGAATAATGAAGCTTTTGATTCGTATCCTTTATTTCTCCTAGTGTATTTACTGTATCAAAGGAGCACAGAAGTCAAAATAATCTCAACAAGTCTTTTAGCATCCCCCTTTGGAACAGCAAATACCCAAACACTCTCTGAAAGGTGTTTGTCTAACTGGTCATTAAAATCAGAATAAAAGCTGTCTTTTCTGCAAAAGTCATAAATTCAATTTATGAATCTCTTTTTTTTTTTTTTTTCCCTTTTTGCAGCATGGCAATTAAACATATTTCTTATTTTGTATTTGTAGAACAGAGTTATGTTTCCTCAGAGTAATCTGTACACTTGTATTTACTGAAGTTCATCTGGTGATTTGAAGTAATTTCTGTAATTAATTTAGATCATTCAACTTCTATTCCTCCAACTGCTTTGTAATTCTCACTTTTGAAAATATCTAAGAAATCTAGAAGTGTACTCAACTTCATTATCAAGGGATGCAATCCAGCTTTCCTGATTTAAACATCTGCAGTTTAGATGCTTAGTAAAGTTGTCCTAAAATAAGTGCCTGTATTTCCACTAGCCAATGATGAAAAATAGCTGCCTTTGAAAGTATCTGGAAGAAGATCCTCTGTGCGTAACTGGCCAAAGTCTTGTTCTTGAGACCTTTCAAGCAGCTGATTTTTTTTTTTTTTTTTTTTTTTTTTTCTGGTGAGACAGCATATGCATTAGAACTACTTTACTGGACAGTAAGAATGACGACACAAGAAACTCCGGCACCTGCCCAAAGCAGCACATTACAATACTGAATGTCACCACGCTCCGAATGTCTAGAGGAGGGCACTATTTCAATGTCCTCCAGACAGTTGTTTCACCAGGAAGCAATTTGTGACTACCTGAAAGTCTGTTTTCTCCCCAAGCAGTGTGCACCAATCTTATGACATGGGTTTAATCAAAGCCATATTTCCCAGTTTTCTTCATGTAGGGTAGTTTGAAATTAAAGACAAGAAAAATCACATATAATGCCTTCTCTAATTAATTCTGAATTAATTCTTTATCTAATAGGCCAGCTCTCCTGGTAAAGAAGAAAATTAGACTAGTGTGTTACAGTTTGTACTGACAAATCAATACTGATTTATCACTTGATTATTTTTCAGTCCTTACAGATAAATTGACCAATAATGTATTTTGATATTTCAGAAGTGTTAAAGCAATTTAACTGACCCATTTTCCTCTAAATTCCTTTCAATTTTCCTTAGCAGTTCATTCTCTGCTTGCGTTTCTTCACTTTGTGGGAGTGTCTTCTGCTCCCTGTGAATTCTTAAGGACTTTGCTAACAGTTCAGAGATCACTTTGCCTGGTTTCTTCAGCATTCCTGGGTGAATTTCATCAGGCTCTGTCAACACAAATACATCCAGTGTATTTGGTAACTTCTTATTTTTCTGTTCCAGCCTCTGCTCCTATAGCTTCATTAAAATTAAATATTTTTATTATTTGTTTACTATCTCCCCTTTTTTGTGATAAGGGATGACATCAGCTGCTATTTGCTCCATTAATGAAGTGATGTGTTCATCTCTCTACTCAAGATTCTAACTGAACTCTTTTCCTTGCCTCTTACAGTTCCTGCTGCTTGTTGCGCCCTCAACTTTAGAAAGGGCTTCTGTAAAGACTGTATATTTATACCTCTACTATTTCTTTATACTGATCCTCAGTCATATCTTCTTTTTCATTGATACTATTTTATTTCTGTAAAAGTCCTCAAAGAGCCCTTAATGCATCCCTAACAGCATGTTACATGACTTTACTTCATCTCAGGTCAGGACTGGACAGGATAGGAAACAATATCCTTTTTGATTTGGAATTGCTGGATGTTACCATAATATAAACAACCACCTTGTGAACTTTAGCTATCTCTACCTGAATCTTTGCCAAGAGAAATCAATTGGGTTTTTTTCAATCAAGATTCCTTCGACTTCACTGGAATTATCATAAGGAATTTACAATTTGGCAGGGTTCAACCTCTCTGATTTCTTAGTGTGCATTTCAGTCTTCTGTATATCCTCAATTATCTTTTCCTGTACCCAGTCTCTTTGAGTGAGTGGATATTGCTCATTAAATGTTATATGGCAGGGAAGAGAACATAGACCCAAAGACATGGCAGAGGGAGAATGAATATAACCAAGGACTAATATGAATTAAAGAAGGGCATACAGATTTACAGATGCAAACCTGAGTCTTTCTTTACATACTAGGTAGGAAATTGGAGATAAACAGACGTTTAAACTTATTTTGAAACTTTGGGAAGCTGTACAGTCTCCTTAAACCAGAAACCTCTGAGAAAAAAATAACGTCTTCAATTCCTGGTCCTTCATACTCTTTTTTCTGAACCAACTCAAAGTTGTAGTGATGCTTTCAGTTCAGATCAGGTTTCAGGATTTAAAAATAAAAACAAAACTCAAAAAACCCCACAACACTTTTCCCTCTGTTGCACAGTTTAATATTAAATTCAGATACTAAACCCTCATTTATAGCAGACTCTGCTTCTTCAGCGTAGAAGACGGTTAACTTGAAAAGCCTCACTGAAAGATTGCCCAGCCCTTCCCTTACATATTTATGTGTGCATTTATTATCTATTTAAAAGGCATAAACAAGGACATGCTGTGTGTTCGAGTTTCTGGAATCTCTTGTTTTCCTTCCGTAGTGCACAAACAAGTCATTTAGGTGAACAAAGTCTGAAAGTGAATCATAAACTTGTGGTGTTGTTGTTGTTTCTCTAAGACAACTTTCCCTGGTGGCTGCAAGAACAGAGATACCCTGTGTCAGGCCAAAGCACTGGCTTAGCCCCTAGAATTCAATGGTATTGCAGAGCTAATTTTTGTGGACAGGCTGACAAAATTTTCTAGTAGTTCTGTGCCAAGGATAATGACATTATGGCTTGGAGTATAGCAGAAAGCAACATTACACTCTGTTTTGAGGAGCATAAGTAAGCAGTTTTGTTTATCACTACATTAAGAAATTTGATATAAGCAAACACCTACACTCTACCTAGAAGCCATACCAATGAAACCTCGGGTAAACTGGTGGTTTGTCTTAACACAAATGAACTATTATGTTTCAAAAAATAATTTCTTTCTTTAAAAAAAAAAGTTTGGGTCATAATTCAATGATTAGATTGACATAGACCAAGTCCTTGAGAACTTTGTACTTATTAGAGACAGTTCATGGACAACTTGAGCTTTGACACTCACTCCTATATGTTTACACCTGTATTACACCTCTCCGCTTGTGGGCCTGGGTGTATGCCTCAGCCACGTTGTAAACAGGGCCGAAGGAAGGAAAAGCCAGGCACACAAGTCAGACAGGCACTGCGGCATGCCCCACCTGGTAAGTCTGGACACAGCCCATGTGCCTAATAGTGCTAAGAGGAAACTAGCAGACAAAAGCAGCCCTGTAATTGGAGCCATTTTCATTTGGACTGAAACTTTGATTTGATGTTTAAAATATATTCTTCAAATAAGACTTCTTTTATGAGTCTGTTGAGTCATAGAGACCTAAAATGAGTTCACCTTTCTGCCACAGAATTTCTGCATGGCCTTGGGCAAATCAATTAATTTCCCTGTCTTTACCTACAATTGTCAAATGTTAAGCCATCTTCTTGCTCTGCATTTTTTGTGAATGAGAATAAATAGGGAGTGGAAAAAAGATGGCAGCTTAGAACAGATACAGAAGACAGGAAGACGAAGAAAGGAAGCAAATGGAAGAGGCAGAGGCTTGTGTGGGATACAGGAAGCGGACAAGGATGCAAACATATAGTAGGAAGAAGTGGACAGGCAGAGAGCCTCAAAGGTGGCTGGCTCATACTGAGCAGATGTGGTTCTGCAAGTCATTTGAGAAGGCAAGCGGCAGATGCACTGGCTAACATCTGCTTGGACTAAACTGCACTCTGCAAGGGGGAATGTGGGAGAGGGGGAGGATGGCCAGCTGCCTGAGAAAAACAACTCTCAAGTGATCAAAGGGTGTCGATTTTCTCAGAGTACAATGACCCTTTGATCTGTGACTCTTCCCATAGGTAACTACTTGGATGGTGGTTTGAGGGGTTAAAAGCGAATAAAGGGACAGAACAGCACAGAAGTGTCCTGAGGCTTCAGTGTTTTCAGACTAGTCCAAAAAATCTAGATACAAATCTCCCACGTAAATTAACAGCAAAAGGAGGAATTTTGCCAAGGTAACCCAGAGACAAAAAAACAGTTGAGAGTGAATGTGTATAAATGCAGTGCCTAAGTAACTTCTGATATTCAAAACTCTGGTTTTGAAAGTAAGTGTTACTAATTGTGTAAGTTAAAAATCATGAGTCACTCTTGCAAAAGCAATAGAGAGGATTAAATATCTTAAGATTTAAACAAATGAATGCCTTATTCTTTGCATTTCTTTCCATTTTTGTAAGTCCAGAGAAGTAACATGGTTCCAGTTTCACAATTTTTCTGTAATCATGATTTCTAGGAAGTTAGTTATTTAAAATGAAAGGTGAGATTCTTATGCATTCCTATAATTCTCCATTCCAGCAGTTGTGACTTTGGAAAAAAATGTCATTTACTGTGAACCTTGCAATAAAATATCCTGGGAGTTAGCCTCCTTGGAAAATTCCACCCCAAATCTATCGCTCTTCTCTAAGTGGCCCCAGCCTAGATTGTTTACATATTGTGAAAACAGTGATGAAACCATGTCGCTAAAAAAGCAAGAAAAAGTTCTTTCCATGTGGATTCCTAAGCTCAATTGTTTATGGTCATAAAAATCCCATAATAGTCAATAGGAAAGTTAGAAAGTAGACTAGATTGCTTGGTTATTTCAGAATCTTACACAGATGATTCAAACATGGATCCTCACACATATTTAATCACAAGACTCTCTTTAGCCTTGCAAATGGTCTGAAAGTCAAAATACCAAAGTTTTTAGTGGGATTTCCAGAATTTAGCTACATCTCCAGAGCACCATTGGTTGAATTGTAACTCCATGGCACAAATTAAGTAACAGCAATAAAATCTGGAACTGTTGAAAAGAAACCTATCTCTATTAGCTTCTAAAGGCTTGAATTAAGGTAATAGAAATAAACATACATTTAAACAAAAGTCACTGTCATAAGACGTGGTGTCTAGGTATGGGAAGCACAAATAAACACTGTTTCCTGGAATGTCGCATTCACTCTTCTGAGGATGGTGATGGCAATCCAGAAGCCAGCTTCCACTTTCAAACAAGCAGTTCCTTGCCTCAGACCCTGTTGCTTTCCATTGCCGTTGAGTGTGTGAACATTAGAGTTCTTGGCACAAAGAATTGCGCTAGTGCCTGATCCCTGAGATTGTCTCTTGCCCTTGAGAACATAACCTTTTAGAAGTATTCTGCTGCTTGGCAGTCCTCTGAATCCCTCACATTGTAAAAAGGAGCATTTGAGTTAGAACTCAGGAAAATGGCATTGACTAACGTGCAAAATCCCACAGACGTGAATTCTCTAGACTTCCATAAATCAGGTGCTATCTCTCTTTCCCTGGGGTCATGAAGCCTCTGGTGAATTCACAAAGGGCACCCTTCTTCAGGGAATATACAGAAAAGGTTAATAGAACTGCAAGAGCAGCATTTTTTTTTTCCTCCTCAAACTCCCACAAAACTAAGGAAATGGCAAACAGAAGGGGTCAGAAAAAGAGTTAATCAATCACATTCAAACTTAACTGGATTCAGGAAACATTCAGCTATTTTATTGGTAGAATTTACCAACTTGACAGCTCTATGGAATTTAATTTCCTATTTATCTGAAGACAAACTAATACTCTGGAGAAGTCAGTCAAATTTTCAGTGCTTCTATCTTATCATGCGTCAAGCTTGACTTGCAAATATCATCACTAGAAGATGGGAGAGGGGATGTGAGTTACCATATTCAAGAAGTTCTTAATCTAAAAAGTCCAGATATTGGCAACAACAAACAGAAGCAATTTTTACTGATTAGAGTGCTGGCTTTTCTTCCTTGCTTATTTCTGGTTTGTGTACACCAGGGATGCCTATAACAATAGAAAAACAATTGATGCCATTTGTTCTGAAAGTCAACGAGAGGCTAAGTGTAGATACAGCTTTGGTTCCAAGGCAATCTGAAGCTGTTCTGAAGGAGAGAAGCCTGACTAGCAAGCAAATCAAGTGATTTTAGAGCATATGTATAACGTGAGACAGTGTTCATGGGGGACCACAGGCTCTTTACTTCCCTTCTCCTGGGAAATGCACATTTGGGATAGTACAGATAAAATAGTTTGAGATGGTGGGGAACTTGGTTGGACCATCTGGTAAGTTCCATCTGGTATTATGTCCCAAACCACCCTATGCAGAAGCTAATGCATATCTGTAATATGGTAAAAAATTTTAAAGGCATTCCTCATTCTGATTCAAAATATTGATCAAATGCTAATAGTAAATTATAGAACTGCATTAATGTTGTTTTACTGTCATCAGCTTTTCCGAAGTTTAGGGCGTGGTATGTGTATGGCGGATTCTGGTAGAGAGGTATGTGATGCTTGTAAGTGCTTCTGGACAATGGGCCACTTTTTACATTTCATAACTGAAATAAGTGAAGTAATTTTAATTGTTCAGCATGTGTGGCCTGGCTTCAAGTGTTATCTTCTTTTCACATACAAGCTGAGAGTAGAAAACAGGACACCAGCAGACTGGTGCATATGTCATGTTGTCATGTTCGAACTCAGGATTTTTTGAGGAAAATTTAGAGGATTCTTTTTTTTTTTTCTTGAAATTTTCTATGTGAATTAAAAAGGAATGCTCCGCGAAGAAGTACTCAGTGGTTTCTGTGTGTATGAAGGGAGCTCTACAAGAATTTATAAACCTGTCTGACACTTGACCCATAGATGGATCACCAAATTAAGCATTCTCCTTCCTGTGCTACCCCTAGGACATGAGGCAGATGGTGTTTTTATGATACACTTACCAAACTAAACTTTATTCAAAGAAGCAATATCTTCATTGTATTCCCCATCTTGCATATTCCTTAGACCGCTAGTTTCATTCTCCAAACTGGCAGATGACTTTAAAATCTGCGGTGAAACTATCAGAAGTCTGTAGTGTATGTGATGAATCTCCGTCAGCAAAGTGGAAAGCGCGTTAAAAGAGGCAGAATTTCAGAACTACAACTCCACAACTCTAATTATCAGACTCAATTCTGAAGTCACATTCACAGATCCCTCAGTTACCATATTTGATTCTTTTGCACTCCCTGCAAATGCAGCACCCCTGCCATGATATCTTGAAATACTGAGGCTGAGTCCTTTTTGTGGATTCAAGGACTCTTGATTTTGTAAACCATTTATTTGTTACCACAAATAATAAATTTATTACCCTTTTTACTAAAAAAGAAAAAAAATTACTACTTCTTACTGGCAAAATACAGCATACATAGTATAAACAGACCTGGAAATAGGGAATCTAAACTGACTTGTCTACAAACTGAAAAAAAATTTGTCCTATAAAGAGTACATTTGTTTAAAATACCAGATTTCTTTCCCTAACATTTGTGTACAGTCATGTAGTAGATTAAAAAGAAGTATTTGAAGAGGGCTTTAAGAATATAAGTTACTCTACAAAAATGTTTTTACTGAAGCACCATACATACAATGATTTGCAATATTTGGTAGTCAGGTATAAAATTCAGTATTTCTGTTTTCCACAGCCAAAGACAAGTTAATGAGAATTCCTGGTTACCAGTGAGTGCTTTCTTAAAGTTTAAAATTTCAGAAAAGCTAATGATTTAGGGCCAGAGTCATGTCTGACTAACAGCAGTGCATTACAGTGGCAAAAATTGTACTGAAATAAACGGGGTTTGGCTTATTATCAGTCCTTCTTCTCCTTCAGTTTATTCCAGCATCATTAGTAACAGGGGGACTGAGATCTCCACCAAAACAAGGAAACAAGAGCTTTTCAGGTTGTTATTCAGAAGAGAATGAAAATTCAAGGCATGGAGGGAGACAGTGGAAAATTAAGAGAGGATCAACAGTCTAGGTGGGTGGCTGTATTATTACAGAAAAAAACTACTTTGAGATCTAGTGCAGGTGACGATTAGGTGGATGGCCTGCTACTTTGGACAAGGGTGAAGAAACAAATTTCAGACTATCTGCTTCCTTTGATATTGGTAATTTATTGCACACATGATTTTTTTTTTTTTTTTTTAATAATGTAGTGTGCTGGGTCTGACTGGGATGGAGTTAGTTTTACTTGCAGGAGCCCATATGGTGCTGTGTTTTCGATGTGACTAAAAAGTATGGGTAACACACCAGCATTTTAGCTGCTGCTGAGACGTACTTGCATAGCATCAAGACTTTTTCTGTTTCCCTCTCTGCCCCTGCAGCGAGTTGGCTGGGGATGCACAGGAATTGGGAGGGAACACAGCCAGGGCAGCTGACCTGAGCTGGCCAGAGGGGTACTCCATAACCTGTATAACTCCATGCTGTACCACATCGTGGTCAGCAATAAAAACTGGGGAGAGGAGGGTGGTTGGTGTGGGATGTAACCATTGCCCAGAGACTGGCTGAGCATTGATCTGCTGAGGAAGGCAGTGAGTGATTACCTTTGCATCACTTATATTTTTCCCGTCTTTCCTTCACTTATTTCTTCATCTCAACCCACAAGCTTTCTTGCTTTTGTTCTTCCTGTTCTCTCCCTCTTCCCACTGGGGAAGAGGAGGAGTGAACTAGCAGCTGTGTGGGGCTTAGCTGCCGGCTGTGGTCAACTCACCACAGAGTAAAAATAATCTTGATCCTGCATGGAGAGAAATCTTCTACTTATTTCTGTGACAGTTTTGCATTTGCAAACACATAGAGTGCTAGGTTTGTTACAAGCTCCATGCATATATGAGGATTCTCCATCGTGAGAAATCGCCACGTGTAGTCTGATCATACTACGTACGTGTTGCATCATCAGTCACAGTGGGTGGGCTTGGGTGTTGACTGATGCCTTAAGATGGCTCTGAGCAGAGGGCCAGGCTAATACTTGTGCTATAGTGATGATACATGTTGAATCAACTTGTCATCCCTTCCCTTGTTGAAGCAGTAGCTTTTTTATGACATGTTGAATGTATTCACTCACAAAGGAAAGAGCTGTGAAGGAAACAGTGTTGTATTTTCAAAAGCTGCTGGCTTTGATGTGTGTACCAGGCCAGCTGAAATCATCGTGCTTAAGGGGAAACTGGGGATTATGCTTAAAGCTGACAGACGATGTTTCCACAACTAGCGTTAGTGCAAGCTTTGGTCCTGCACTTCTGTCACTGTCCATTTAATATAGACATGTTACTAAGCTTAATGACTCAGTGGCAAACCAGTACAAAATCCATAGGCGAGCGTGGTTAGAAAATTACTCTCTCTTCGTGTCTTCAGGCTGACAAGGACTGTGATTCTTATGTGTATGATGCTGTTGGTAGCCAGACAGAGATCACAGCCATGTGCTGCTGCTAAGGCGTCTTTAGATGCCATGGATACCGTGTGGGAGGTAACAGAAAAATAAGGGAAGCATGCAGATATCATGGCTAGGGATGGTGGAAGTTACGCCTAAAAGAAAGACATTAAAAACAATTCCTAGACTGTATTTCTTTGGGGCTGCTTCTCATCCGTTCATGTGTGGTATTCTCATGTGCATAGTAAGGGAGAATGCCACCAATGTTTGTTGTTTAAATATAGAGGAGAGAAACATGAAAATACAGAGTGCCTTTTTACTGCTCCTTAAACCACATCAACTGGCAACAAAGACACCCATTCCATTTCTGAGCTCAAGAGAGAAAGCAATATATCACATCAATCAATAAACCCAAATCCGCTGCAGCCTTCAATAGATGACAAATAACAGTAGCAGTAATCCTTACTCGATAGACTTGTTGTGAAGTATCATCTATTAGTCTTCATAAAGTGCACTGAGATCCTCAAATTCAAATGTACTACATGCTGTGTGTGCAAAACATGAATTTTAGCACAACAGAAAAATGACCAATACAACCGAAGTCCCACATATCTGCAAGTGCTGATCATGTGTTGGTCTGATTTTAATTTAATTTGTATTGGTGTTAATAAAAAATTACATGCATGGAGTCACAGAAATTATGTGATATACACACACAAGAAGTGCTGTGATATATGTGAAATTACAATTAAATGGGATACATTTTTTAATGTTTTAAATTTATGATACCTATTTCAAGATGCTATAAATCTAAAGCTAGTTCTTCTGTAGGACATTTACAAATCTAATATAGACATAGGTCTGATCCTTCAACAGAATTATACCAACCTGCAGAAGCTGAGGATCTGTCAAGAAAGGAAATTGGGTACAGAGTATAATGAGATTATTCGTTGTGATATGGATAGAGACTGTGATGAGATATCATGACTATATTTCATTCTGCTGAGAAAAGACTCAATCTATAAGAAAATTAATCTAGTGGAGTAATTACAATCTGCTTACCTAAACTCCCTCCCCCATCCATGGACTTTCAGCCTGATTAGGAAAAAAAAAAAGAAATCCAACCAGGGTGTGTCAGAAACAATTTCAAAAGAGTTTTAATTTTTTTAGAAGGAAATATATGTGTTCTTCCAATTGCTTATTTAGTTGACAGCAATAAGCCAGTGTACAATTAGCCAAATGAAAATCACACATACTACTTTAATGTTATGCTATTTTCCTCTTTGTTTCTCCATCCCTCCTCCCTTATCTTTTTGTCTTCCCTCATTCTCCTGTGAAACCCCTTCTCTTTCATGCACAGCTTTCTCTCTTGCCCATTTGTCCCCCTTTACAACATCCGTAGAAAGAACAAGAAAAGCGTGAGCAGGTTAGGGATTTTCTGAACAGAATGACCCTGAGCTTGAATCTGTGCTCTTTAGGCCTGTACAATGTTCCCATTGACTTAGAAAGCAGAAACATCAGTTCTTGGAAAAGCAGACAGGCCCTCTGTTTCCATAAGACTCTGTATTACTCTTTTCTATTTCGAGAAAAGGATTTAATGAACACTAGCAACTGGCAAATCTAATGAATTGAAGAGGACAGGAAAGTTAACCTGAGGATTTGACCACCAAAGCATGCCCTGGTTTGACAGTGGATCCAGCAGATGATGGTCTCTTATAAAATTGAGCATCATTTACTGACGTCAAACTAAGCATTTTATTTTCAAAGTTGACTACCAAATACTTGGCAAAATACACTGGTTTCATTGACTAGACGTTCCTCTCTAAAACAATTTGTACGGACCTGGGGAATCTTTAAGTCTGTTTTCTGCAAGTATAAATAATGAATGTGTTGTAAGAACACCTAGAAATAAACATGCGACAGCAATTTAATGAACAGACATCTAAATCCCGGTGTTTTGAAATACAAAGTAGGTGTTGGTAACACATTTTATTTTCTTTCTATCTTTTTCTTCAGATACGAGTTTTAACCTCACATGATTTTTTGTCCCCAGTGTGTAAGTGAAAAGAGTCCTATCTGAACTTTTGGATTTAAATGACTTTATAAGTAACAGAACAATGCTATTGTTTGGCTCATGCTTCATGCTTGACCTTCGCTATGTAGGTGTTGGTGTTCAAAGTAGAAAGCTCTTTCCACATAAGAGAGACAAAATACATTCCACGCAATTTGTTTTCTGTTTCATAGGACAAAAAATTGGACTTCTTTGCTATCGTATTGTCCTACTAATCATAAGAAGACAGTGATTCCATGAGGAAATCCCTAATAAACCTGTGAAAATATGACTATATTGATAGTTAGTGATGTTTTGAGCAATCTTGCATAAAATACTAGGAAAATATATTGAGTTTTTACCTTCAAAATGCATCAAAACTTTGATCTCTAAGTGAGAAAGAAAATGTATGTAACTCCTGGCCTTACATGTTCATCTTTGAATACTGTTTTGTTTTCCAATAGAATTAGTAGAGAGAGTTTACATATCACACTAAATATCTAATTACATGCACATGTGTATAATAGCTAATTACCTCCCCTTTAATCTCTTTTCCCTAGGGCAACTGAGATAATCATAGCAATTTTTTGGTATATTTTTTCAAGCTTTGTCGAGAGTTGGAAGGCCCTTGGGCTACACAAAAATGAGAGAATTACATTAATTTATTTCTGTCAAATTAAGAACATTTGAAAGGACCCAAGCATGACATTTAAGATCACCCTCAATGTATCTTTATTTTAATAAATGAGGGCTTAGTTTTTCCTCCCTCATGAAATACATTTTAAAAGTTTATACTAGTGTCATATGTCTCCTGGGATACAGCTGTGAAAGTTCATGATTCTCAATTGAATTTTTGTTGTAACAGGGACAAGATCTTCCTTACTGGTAGATGAATACAGGACAGCAATCACATTCAGCTTCTTTATGGAAGGAAATGGTTGGCCCATTGCTCTCTAGTTCCGGAATGAAAAGAGAAATTGCTGGTTTGAAGGACCTTTGGAAGAAAAGCCAACATGGCAAATCAGGGGGTCTGTGAATGTGCTTCTGCTATCTTACTGTGATCTGTGTGATTTCTTGTACAAATGCAGTGATTGGCATGAACAGAGACAAGAAAAAAACCAAAACTGTTTCTTCTCTGTGATCTGATCCATCTATCTCATGCAAGATGCAAGATGGTCTTTTGCTTTCACTAAGGCCTCAGCATTTTGTCTGGAATTACAATTCTAGGCTGTTGATACATGTATCTTGTTCAAGTCACACATCTCTTATGTGCTCTTCCTTGTGGGAAAATGAGGTCCTTTCCAGTGTCCTAAGTAAATTTATATTCCCTAGAAATTGATGAATTGTACCTCAAAATTTTAATGGAGTTTTCCAAATGAAAAATCATAGAATCATAGAATCATTT
>NW_009595703.1:0-822 GCF_000690535.1 Cariama cristata
GTGGGGAACCTGCCTGGGGATGTGGGTTGGGCGTGGGGACGTGGGGACACCATGGAGAAGCTCCTTGGGGTCATGGGTTGGGTGTGAGGTCATGGTGGACACCATGGAGAAGGTCCTTGGTGTCATAGGTTGGACGTGAAGACATGGTAGACATCATGGAGAAGTTCCTTGGGGCCATGGGTTGGGTGTGGGGACTTGGGGACACCATGGGGAACCTCCTTAAGGTCATAGGTTGGGCATGGGGACAAGGGAACATCATGGAGAACCTCCCTGGCGTCATGGGTTGGGTGTGGGGACACCATGGGGAAGCTCCTTGGGGTCATGGGTTGGGCATGGGGACGTGGGAACACCATGGAGAACCTCCATGGGCTACTACTTTGATGACCTGGTTTGTGGGGGAGGACATCTGTCCCCACGTGTCCCCACATGTCCCCATGTGTCCCCGTAGGCTTCCTGAGCACAGGGGACCAAGCGGCGAAGGGCAACTACGGGCTCCTGGACCAGATCCAGGCCCTGCGGTGGCTCAACGAGAACGTGGGGCACTTTGGGGGTGACCCACAACGCATCACCATCTTCGGCTCCGGCGCCGGCGCTGCCTGTGTCAGCCTCCTCATCCTCTCCCACCACTCTGAAGGTATCTACCCCCCCCTTCCTAGGCCCCCTCCCTAACACACTGGGGACTCCAAATCCTCTGGGAACCCCCTGAATCCCCTGGTGGGACTCCATCCCCACGTCCCCACCACATCCTCATGTCCATACAACCTGGTGGGACTCCATCCCCACATCCCCACCATGTCCCCATGTCCATACAACCTGGTGGGA
>NW_009595704.1:0-27541 GCF_000690535.1 Cariama cristata
CCGGCGGCCGCCTGCGCCGCCCAGACGGCTCCCAAAGAGCCTGGGGGGCTCGAACGCAGCAAGCCGGGGAGTGCGTTCGGTTTTCGCTGCAGCAGCAGCTTGGTGCGATTTCCATCTGTATTGAAATGACTGCGACCCAAAGGGACAGGCTGTGCGGTCGGGAGCTGGGAGTTCCTCGTGTTACAGCGCTGCTCAGAGTATCGCTCTATCTCTGTTTTGTACCAGTTACAATTCCAGTAGAAGGAAACAACGAAGGCATTTTCTTGCGTGGCTATTAAAACTTCTGCTTCACAGGCAAAGGCTTTATCACTATTTAGGGCACAAGCAGCTGAAGCGTTAAGGCTGCAGCAGGCTGCTCCCAGGAAAAGAGAGGAGGATGGAGACATTTTCTCACTCAAATGACAAACTTCATCCAGCTGCTCCAGAAAACAGGGAATGAAGCAGGAAAGCACCCCTGCAGTCCAGCCTTCCCTGGGACGGACCCAGCCAGAGCACCACCTCATTCGTTCACCGTGGGCCGGCATTTCCCACCCTGGCATCTGCGTCGTTCCGCAGCGGAGCCGGATCAGTGCCCGCGCTGGGGGCAAAGGCAGGAGCTGCTCCCACCAGCCCAGCGCAGACCCTGCCGCGCCCTGCGCTTGTGCACAGCGTGGCAAGCTCCGAAATCGCTGCGGCTCATCCTTTACCTGCAAACTGCGGTGCTCAGCTGAGCCGGTCCCGTATCCGGGGACTGCCTCCTCCAGGGATGTGCTGACAAAACCCCGGAGGCATTTCTGCACCCAGCGACCTCTCAACACCCACTGAAATCACATGCTTTCCCCTCGCGCTGCCTCAGACGGAGAAGGAAAGGCCAAACATCGCCCTGCAATATTAATGCCATCTTCCTACAAAAATCCAGACTGCTGCACTGCACAGGAGACTGACAGGAATTCTCTTTTGAATCCCCAAACCTCCTTGCTCCAAGGACGCGTGGATAGTACAGTAAAAACAAGCCACTGTAAGATGTTCATACACAGCCCCACACATTTTTCTCAGCACAAATCATTAAAAAAACCAACAACCCAGCAAAGAGAAGCGACACTGAAGTGCTGATGATCCTGGGACCTGCAAGTGAAGGCTTCATGCTTTTAACCAGCCAGAGCACGAGGGCTCTGCCGTGTCAAACCCCTCCCCGCAGCAGAAAAACAGCTGAACCACCCAAGGGAAACGAGCTCAAACCCCACACAGCTCCTCTAGAAGACACATTAAAAAGTCTCTGAAAAGCAGTCATTTGGTTCGGTTTCTGCAGAACGGAACGGACTGCCTGCTTTCACCTGGCGACTAACCCGGTGCCACCGTGGGATGCTGCCGGGGCAGGGGACGTCTGTCCTCCTCTGCAGGGGCACAACCGCCCCCCAAAGCACTCGTTTGGGGTGGGCTGGTGGCGGGCTCGGCCGGGCTCAGGCTGTCCCCTGCAGGGGCAGCCCACCGCGACCCGCCCCGACGCCCGCCGAGCTGCTCACCCGCTGCGCAGGGCACGCTGGAAAGGCTGTGGGGAGCACATACCAAACACGAACACCAAAAGCTACTTACCCCAAGAAAACCCAGTTCTAGGCACCCCCCTGGTGTCACAGGACCCTCCACCCTGGGGCAGACCAAGGGTCCCCCCCACTCCTCTGACAGCAGCCAGCAGCAAATGCCCAGGGAAGAACATAAAACCAGATGGGGCATGGAATGGCATTTTTCTGATGTACTTTCCTAAATATCTGCAAATCAGAGTCAGATCCCTCCTGGGGCAGAAGTGAAATCTTTGTGATATCAAAGTGATATTTTTAAAACCACTTTCTGAATTTCTGTAAACTTTTGGGACGTGAAATAGCACGTGTAGCCATTAGTTTCAAAGTTTAATTTTATAGAGTGTGAAAACTCTTTTATTTTGAACTTGCTATCTGATGATTTCATTTGGTGCCCTTTAGTTCCTACATTACTGGAAACAGTAACTATTATCTGTTCACTTTTCCTATGCCAATCAGACTTTTATTCTCCTGTTGCCCTTTTTTCCAAGCCGCAGAGCCCTAGACACGTTCATCATTCCTCACACAGAGACCCAAGTGGGTTTTCTTGCCCTTTGGCCTTTCTCTGCATCGTCCCCTGTAAAAAATGCCTTTTGAGGTGGAAAGGAACGGGCAGATGGCCCCCACACGCCACACCAGTGGCACAATTGGGCTCTCTGTTTTGTTCTCTATTCCCTTCCTACAAATTCCTGCCCTTTTATTTACTGTTTTGACTGTTACTAAGCACTGAACTGACACGTTAATTATCTGTTGGGATTGCAAGATCTCTTCCTGAATGGCAATATCCAGCTCAAAGTCCATTCTTCTGCAAGCGTACCGGGCCCGTGTTCCTCCACGTACACGACCTTGCCTTCACCAACACCGAACTCGCCTGCCGCCAGTGCAGCGCACTGTCTCTCGCTATCGTGAAATCCTTCTGCAACTCTGTTCAAGCAGCTTGTGCTTTTACTACCGTGAATAATGTAGCACACAAGCAAGAATTCCATTCCACACCTCCCTTCCCACGTTATTTGTGAAGACACAGAACATCTGACTCCAATCGCGAGTTCTCTCCTTAAGAAAACCGACCACTTCCCTCCTCTCCGTTACTTAGGGCTTACTCCCTTGTTAAAGCACCGGAGGATCTTCCCTCTTACCTCTATGAAGAGATATTTGTACGAGATCTTGTCAGAGGCCTTTAGGAGATCTAAGTAGCCTGTACCTACTGAATCCCCTTGGTCACATCCGCAGTGATTTTTTCCAGAAAACCTAACCCACTTGTGGGGCACAGCTTTGCTCTACATAGGGCACATGGACTCTTCTTCATCATAGGGGTCCACCAGTCTGTTGATGTTACTCTCTGTTATAGTTTCTAAGTCCTAAATACATCCTTTATATATTCTGTGTACTATTATGTCAGACTCGCTCGTCTACTGCTTGCTGGATCCCTCCCGATAGTTCTTTATAGATGGTTATCTTGTCGCTGCCTTCTTCCTTGTACCGAGGCAATTTCTGAGGACTGAATTCCATGCTGAGGCAATAGCTCAGCAGTTTCATTCTTAAATCCCTTTAGAAGTCTTGGTTCTGGCAATTTGTTACGATTTATTTAGTTACTCTAAAACTTTCACTGACATTTTGAGACAGATCCTTACCTAATTCGAGCACAAGCTTTATTTCTCAGTCACTTACAAGGCCTACAAACTGTCTTATAGTCTACCGGATTCTCATATTTTTTAAAAAGAACGTAGTTTTTATAACTTTAGCAAATTGTTTCTACGATCCTGTAGCTTTACATCAAAATTGCTAGAGGTTTGTTGTTTTTTTTCTTATGTGGATACAATTCAACAATCTGAAGGATGCCTTCTTCTTCATCTTCTGATAGATTCTTCTCCCCTGTGTTTAATTACAGAATCCTTCTCTGGTGTTTCCAAATTCTGTTTTGACAGGTGACATGAATTTGCTGTAAGCATCTAATATGCTGTCCTTGAACACTTTCCATGCTACCCGCAAGCATTCAACACCTTTTTCTGCTCCTTTAAATTCCTTTGTTACGTAAATGACTTCTCACCTTTATTTACTTTCCCCCTTTTAAATTAAAACACATACTGTATTGGATGTTTTTACTCTTCTCACCCTTGCAAGGACATTGTCTCAGAGTGCATTACGGACACAGGGCAAGATTCATTATCTGTCTGTATTTGGCCAATGAACAGCACCCTAAATTACCTGTTTCTTCCAGTCAAGGTCACCCAGCTTAGCTTTGAAGTCTATAGAGTCAGAAGAGACACAACCCACCCTTACAGAGTAGCTCCGATGTGTGATCCTGCACGCACCTCGGGAACAGTTCAAGAATTGTTTCCCTTCACGTAGGTCTCCTGATGAGCTGCACCGAGGAGTTATTGATGGTACACCTAAAAACGCAGCACCGTACTCCGTTACAGCACTTGACCCACATGACAGCAATTTAAGTCTCCTTTTATGACCGTGGTTGCTGCCCTTGAAAATTCTCTGGTTTCCTTGGTTTGTCATGTTTACCATCACCATCCTGGTGATCTCAGGTGGTTCCTAATTTAATCATGTCACCATACTTTTTCCCATTTAGGCATGCCATTCCAGTCCACGGATCCCATGACACTTGAGATGATACAGTTCATTTGTTTATCTGATTTGGCTCTTAGTTTTTCTTTAATACATTAGAGACCCTCTCTCACTGGGACAATCTTTTCTGTTACTCCTATACAGCTTGCACAATGGTGACCTGCTGGTTATGGTCCACTGGTTATCTTCCTTCAACCAAGCTTCTGACATATGCCATCTAGCTTCTTTATGTTTATTTCTCCATCTTACTTTTTAACCTTTCACTATTACTGGCAGGGTTGCCTATTTTTCTAAATCCTCTTTAAACAACATTTGTCGAACTGTTCCTGAGTATTTCTTACTTGAGTTTTGTCAGCTTCTGCCCCATCTTCACGTGAGGATGCAGCGATCATTGACATCGCCTGTAAAGGCTGTGCTGTCCTATACTGTGTAGTATTTCCCCTTGCCAGCTTTCCCCTAATTCCTTGTTCAGAAACTACTCCATAATCTCTTGATTTGCACGTCAGCAGTCTGCTTTTGTTTTGGTTTAGAAAACAAAGGATCCTTTTATTTCAAATGTTCCTTGGTTCATAAGTAATCTAAATCTCCCTCTTTTTTAATACAACTTTCTGCATGAAGGTGCCTGGAGGGAAAAAGTCCTCTGTCTGGCACAGGCAGGGTAGCAAGCAGGGAACTGTCTTCTCTCGAGGAGCGATTAACAACTTCTGTTTGTTCACCTCCATGGCCAACCACCTCTTTGAGGTGGGGTTTGTTTCTGTGATCAGTGATAGGGATGGGGAACCCGAAAACCTCCTCTCCCCAACAGCCAGCCTATTTGCCCCTCGGTTCCTCAGCCGTGCTCCACACAGGCTGAAACCTACTCGCTCACCCGACTTCGATGAACCGGGAAAAGCCTGACGGTAGTTTAACACTGTAGGCAAACATCCAGGACAGGATACCGCTTTAATTAAAGACATTTAAATTTACTCATCTAAATGCCGGAATCCACATTTGAAGAAGCCATCTAAATCAGCAGGTATTGGTGACAATTAAAACGGCAGAGAACGCAATCCACCTCACCCAAAGGCAGCTCCTACTCTAACCTTCATTGACTGCAACAGCTAGGGCCTCAGACTGGTTGTTTAAATGTAGATACTTAGCACCATTTTAAGCATTTTGGATGTCCCACTGGCCTCCTGCTGCCAGTGAGGAAAGGAATGGGTGTCCCATAGGTCCTCGGTCCTCTCCACCGGCTGCGGGCAGGTGCTCAGTTGCCCCGCACAGCCCTGGACCCCGGGGTGGGTCACAGAATCAAGCCCGAGTCCTCCACCGCCTGTAATGGGTCTTCTAATGTTTGACTCTATGTAGGTACCTACGTTTAGGCTAAATTTAGGTGACTTAAACTTGAGCTGAATCCCACCCCACCTACTCAAACCTGAGCCTATCTAAAGGAGTTCACCAATTAATTTAGCCAAATCCAAGTCCCACACCACAATATGCAAAAAAGATGGGTTAGTTTTTAAGATACTTCTGAAAATTGTTCTACTGTGATAAATAGGTAACCTACAATTGAAATTTTTTGAATTTAATATAATTGAAAACTTGTAACCCTTTAAGCACAAAAGTGGCAAACTAAGCCTCAAGGGAAGTTTCCCTTACATGTTGGCTGGTTGTTACTCTGTCTCCTACAGCATGGTGATTTTTCTAAAAATTTACATCTCCAATTCTACCTCCCATTGTTATAAAAGTAGACATGCAATGTACTAGGCTTTAGCCTAGTAACCAAAATAACTGGTTTTCAGTGCTTGGGTTTAGAATTTCTTTCCATAATAAAGGGCTTTTGTGCTATCAAATTTCACTGTGCATGAGCAAACAAAAAAATCTCACATGTTCAAAGACAAGGAAATGCCTTGTGAATTTAAGAGAAAAAGGAAAGAGATCAGAATGTGTCACATCAGTCACTTTATTATTTCTGCTAGAGCTACCAAACAGATGGTTGCAACTGCTCTCAAACTGCGATGTCCGTGATACTGCCCACTTGCCTTCAGGGCTTTGATTTCAGAAGCTTTTCCTGCTCAACTTCTACCTTCATTGCAATGAGTCATCAAAGTCACATCTAGCATCATCAATATTGCTTCGGCTTCATTGTCTTGAAAAGTGGCAGAAATCTTGCTTTGTGTACTTGTCATGCTGATACGCTTATGTTTAGGAGACCAGTTATTCAAAAGCCACATACCTGGAAAGATACTGCTCTCGGGCAGTTGTCTAGGTAACCAGTATTATTTCATGTGGTTTCCAAACATGAAATGGAAAGGATAAGGAAAAATAGAAAAGAATTCCTACTCTGTGATACTTAAAGAGTCTCTTTTTTTCAAAACTAGCTCATGGCAAACCTGCTACTCTGTGAGTGGTCCTTCTGGAACCATGGACTGAGATTCCATGTAATCTCAGCAAGGGTCACAGCATTAGATGTCTAATTTACCTCGATGCCTAATCTGTATCATTAAGTATACTGAGATACATACAGCAAGAACACACTCCAGACATGGGTTTTAAAGTAGTTCCCAATATTTTACTACAACATAAATTAAAAGGAAAATACTAATATAGTATATTTAATGTATCTCATTGCTAGAGTCAGAAATTCTCAAGTCTGTTCCTTGGAGAGCACCTTCTGAAGAAAACTGTCATGCTCTATTGAAGACTGGAAAATGCAGTTTTAACATGTTCTTATAGAAATTAATTTGTAGTTGAGGGATTTTTTGAGCAGAACTTGGACATCACTGCAGCTAAAACTTAGCTTAGAACCATAAAAGCCAAGTACCGACTAGTAAACATACAGGTAATTTTAATAAAGAAACATTGAAAATGCTATTTACTAAGTTTCCTGCTTCAGTGATGGCAAGCCCTGATCCAGGCACCTTTACTTCTTCTCTCCATAGAGAGGCAGTGAAGGTACCCAGTAGTGTTTTGTTCACTATTAACAGCGAAGGATATAAAGCGAAAAAATTGGTTTTATTTCCGACCCTTGCCAGTGAAACATGAATAACTGTTCAGACTATGCTCACAGCAGTCTGAAAGAACACAAATGGTATTAAGCCAGGCTCTTCTGGTCCCACCTGCCAAGAAATGTTCCGCTAATACTAGATATGACTTTCTATTAACTCAAGATAGCGTTGCATGCTAATAGTAAACAATTACAGGAAGAATACACAGGGCACACCAGAGAGTCCGATAAAGGGTAATGCTTCCAAACAGGCGATCTTTTCCAAGAACCTGTCCATCATGTACCAGAACCCTGGCTGGGCTACACTCACCACTAAGCAACTGCAACTGCATACACTTCTCTGAAACAAACTGCTTAATTATTTAAGGCTTGCCTGTCTAGGTAGTTAAGCTGAACACATGGCAAACAGAAAATGAAAAACACATGTGCGGTGTAGCTATGGTTTGGGTATGAACTCGAGCATATTAGACCCTACTTCCTTCATATTCTATTATTATCTTCAGGCAACTACGTGAATAGAGAGCGGAAAATATAGGAGTGTAAGTAAGTGGTACAGAAGAATAAACCATAGCAATGTCCAACAGAAGATGCGAAAAACAAGTTTTACATGAACACAGCAGCTACTAATGAGAAACTCGCAAAACAAAGCAACGTAGCTGGGTACTACTTTGTCACCGAGCTGGTCAGCACCCTTTGGTGTTCCACGCTATAATCTACTTCCTGACCAAGCTGGGGTAGGAAGCTGAGATCTAGAAAGTTAGGAAGACTTGTCCATCTTACCGTTAGATGTTCTCATCTGCCGCCTTCGTCCAACACGGTCCAGGCCGATGGGGGTACTTTGTGAAAAGGTGAGCGGCCGGAACCTGGCTGAGACAGCTTTGTAAGGGGGTACCTGGTGTGCTGGAAGGGGTGGCCGTGTCACAGGCTACAGAGAAAACAGGAAAATCCAGTATTAGTAAAGCTACCAGCAAGTCCGACTGAGCAAAACTCAGGTATGAAGTAAGGTTTCTTCAGCTAGCCCAGCTAATTACAGGGACAGTAAACCCCCTACTTTGAAGTGACATTGCTTAAACACTGCATACCATACCCACCAGCAGTGCAGAAAATACTGTATTGCGTTACAGTTCTCTGTTACATTAAAAACTCCTTAGCCTTCTGTTATCATCAGACACGCTCTGTAGTTTTCATCTTGTAATACTCCGTGCCCAAACGCTCTGGGATCTAACCGCTTTGAGAACAGCCTGCGCAATGCCGGCTGGCGTTGTAAACACGCGTCCGAAGGGAAACCCAAGGTGAAAGAATGACCAGAAATGCTACGGCTGGAAGCTGTGTTCATTTCCTGGGACGCTTGCTTTCTTCAAATAAATGTATTGCTTTTAAGTAAAATAAACGTATTTTACAAGGCAAAAATAATTGTCTAAATGATCCTCTGCTCTGAATTTCCCAGGAGTCTCATTAAAAAGAGGTAATATCAGGTTTACTCGTAACTTTATCTAGAAGCCATTTTCTTTAGTTAAATCATTTGTTTGCTTAATTACGATTACAGAACCTACCCCTGTTTTATTTGCAAACTGAGTCTAATTTTATGCTGTCCCTGAAGAATCCCACATTAGCCAGGCTGAATGTCCTTGCATAAACATTCAACATTAAAGAGCCAGACCTCAGCACACGAACTTCAGAGAAACTCATCTCTAGATCCTCTCTCATCCTTCAGTTGTTACTGCTCATAGGCCCTTCTATCAAGTAACCTGAAACAGTAGGGATGGCTTTTCAATTAACTCTCTCTTGACGCTCTGTTATGAAACCAGTGATTTAGTATTGTGTGAAAACGTTTCCTCACATCTAAGCCCTCAGACCAAAACAGAACACAAGAAGGAGGCAGCATTACACTTTTCAAATATTGGCATGGGTTTTCAAAGCCTTTAAGAAAAAAAAAATCACCAATGTGAAGATCCGTCTTCGAAAGCCCCACCTAAAATACTGCTAGCACAGGTATTCCTGCTTCATTAGTCCTTTCTTACGTTCCAGCTACAAATTTACTTTCTATCATGACTGCCAAAATCCTCAAGTGTATTGAATATGATTTAACTACAACCTCATCTTAAACCTCATTTTCCTCGGTGCTTTAGCAATATGCCAGGATTCTATCACGGAGCAACACCAAAAGGGAAAGTCCGATATATTGCATCGAGTAGCTCACAGAAGTGATGGCAATTACTATACACAAGTAACTGGCTGACAAAGCAACTAAGCTGTTTATTTCTGGGCAACTAAGATTTTCTGGTAAGGCTTCAGCCCAGACCCCTTCCCCAGACAGACAAGGATGTGCTGTCACTCAGCAGCAGGCCTGGGAAGACCATCCATCGCTCGGGTTAAAAGCCTGTCCCTGCTGGGAAGGCTCCGCAGTTTTGGTCTCGGCCACGGTGATCCAGCAATGTCCCCATCTGACCCCCCCACCAGCCCTCGCGGCACCATGGGAGCACTGCAAGGGTCAGCTCAAATACCTGCCCTGATGCGTGTTCCTTCGTTAATAAACTGATGCCAGCAAGCTCTGAAGAGAGATCCATTTGTTTTCAGCAGTAAATGAAGGGCTTGGAGAGTGTTAAATGACTTCCATGGTACAGCAAGGACTATTTGGGTTGCCAATACTTACTATACCTTGAAATCCATCTATTATTCTTGAGTAAGATAGCCTAGAATTTGTAACAGTAATTTTCCTCTATTCTTTTCCTCCAAGCTAAGTAGTGATAAAATTAATTTTAAAATATCCCAGTTATATAGGGTTTGAAACTAGGGCCTTTCCCTGGGTAAAAGGTTCATTGGTTTCAGTTGGAGTTTTGCTTCAAGATGCGTTTTTCATCAGGGAATTATAATGAAAAAATGTCCAATATACAGTATCAATGTTCATGTTAAAAACTGCTTTTCACAGGAGACTGAAAATCCTGCCATTGTTTCAGCATTTGATTTCAGCCAGGGGAGTACCACTATCGAGTGGCCTGAGAAAGATTAAAAGGATTCAAATTCCATTATTAACCACTAGAATCACAATTTTTGAGGATGTAAACACTATTCATTTTTTCCGTTGCTTTATCAGCTTGACAGTTGCTTTAGGTAGGAGTCCTCCAGCTTCTCTGGAAAGTGAAAAACACCCGATCGGTGCAGCGTCACAGAAGCCCAGGAGCCTGCAGCTCTGCCACCAACTGCGAGACGGGGCCTCCGCCACCAGCACAACAGCAAGTTCCTCTACACACGGTACCCGCTCAGCACTGCCTCCAGCGAAAAAGGAGCGATTTTTATCTTTCAGAAGCTTTTTTATTTCTCACGCTCTTACCTAAGCCAACAGAGATGGCAAATAAGTATATAGGTACTGCTCAAGTGCTAACTCAGGCACATGCTATTTTCTTGCAGGCTTCCTACGTTCATTCCATCATGTCAATTTAGTAGTATATATAAGCAGACATTTTATTCACATTGCCAGTTTTCTTAGATTCTTTCTTATTTCATTAATTTCTCAATTTATTACCAATATCCTTAAGCAATGTCCTTATTAGTTTTAAGCATCCTTGCTATGCCAATACCAAGATTTTGAACACCACAGCTAATGTCTCAGTTTTGAACAGGCCTGTTTTTGGAGAATTTGAAATGATCAACAAATAAGGTATTATTATCATATTTGTTTGCACTCCTCTGTTCCTCAGGCCCTACACCCTGTAAGGAGACTAAACACACAGCTCTATTACACACAAATGACCTCTTATAAACCAGTATGAGACATAATGATCATTCCAAGAAAGAACTAAGGTTAATTTACAATACAGCAAAGATTATCAGCATCAGTTTTATTCCACACTGTTTTGTTTCTTAACAAGAAGACAAAGTAATTAGTGACCAGGAAAGCAGAATTGTAAGTACACGATGTCAGCTTGACAAAAGGGAAGGAAGAGAAGGAAGCATCCATTCTATTTTCTAGGCTGAAGACAGAGACAAGGAAGTGAAAGGGTCTTTTGCAGTTTGCAGAGAGCACATCTCTTATCTTACTTGTGTCAGCAGACCTTCTATCTCTTCTGCTGGACCGCTTCCATAGAAATTGACCCCACCGATTACAGAGATGGGTCTTCTTTTTCGCCCTCTGTGGTGGCCTACTGTGCTGCTTTGGATCACAGACCCGACAGAAGCCCGTCCTGGCTGATTTTCTCCATCCGTGCAGTCTGCCTTCTGAGACTCCACCGCAACCGCATCTTCTGGTATAGAGAAACTTCTGATCGACATCTGGCCATAGTCTGAGAGAGGTCTGGGCCGAGATCTTTTTCCAGAGCCCCATCTCCTGGGTGTGACTTTTTGGGTGTCTGCTTTTTCTTCATCCTGGGACCTCTTCCAGTGGTCATCAGAAACAACCTTTTTAAATGTGAACAAGTCAAATAAGCCACAGAATTTTCTGACAGTTCATCATTTGTGAGTTTTTCATATGGCAGATCAACTTAACATTGCTAAAAGGAAAGATTTACCATAAATACAACAAATGCAATTGACAATTCAGGAAGAGAGTAACTTTGCAAAGGAAAGACATCGTGATGCTTGTGCTAAGTAAGCTTAACACCCAACCACCAGCACCTCTTAGGTAAACATGACTCATGACACAAAAAAAATCACGTATTGCCTCAGCACTACAGACAAGCCCTATCCTAAATACTGAATTCACTGAACGATGTCTTGGAAAGACAGCTCTGGCACTCACAGGACTTGTTCCTATGCACAGGTAGGACGTTATCTGTAACACCGGTAAAAGTAATTCAACCAGCACGCTGTGCTTCTGGAGTCTTTACCAAGGCCTGCACTGGCAGGACAAGGGGCAATGGCTTTAAACTGGAAGAGGGAAGGTTGAGATGAAATATTAGGAAGAAATTCCTCCCGGTGAGGGTGGTGAGGCAGTGGCAGAGGTTGCCCAGAGAAGCTGTGGCTGGCCCACCCCTTGGGGGGTAAGGCCAGGTTGGATGGGGCTGTGAGCAACCTGGTCTGGTGGGAGGTGTCCCTGCCCAGGGCAGGGGGTTGGAACTGGGTGATCTTTAAGGTCCCTCCCAACCCAAACCGTTCCATGGTTCTATGACATTCCTCTGCTTTACCTCTCTTCAGTGATGAAAATAAACAGCAAGGCTGCAGTCTGACTGCTTGCTGATCCCAGGTAACTTAAGCCGATACCAAACCGATCCCTCCTACCACCCACTCCCACACTCTCACCTGGGTCAGATCTAGAGATTGTGCACCCATGTGCGAATTGGGTGAGCGACCGCATCCAGTCTGGAAGGGAGAAGCTTATTTTCTACACGCTCAGGGAGGTTATACTCATAGGGACTAGGACCAGAGACACATTGTAACACAAATACAGGAAAAACTGATGTTTTTAGAGAGGAAGCTTGGAAAATGAGCATGTTGTTCCTATTTAACAGCACACCTGGCTCACGGAGATTTAATGCCCACAGGTATCATAATTGCACTGGTACTACAAGTTTGGAAATAAAATAACCTCAGCTGAAGTGCTGGTTAGAGGGAAGGTTTCTAAGGATTTCAAGGCATTTGGAGTAATGCTGCTGTAAACTTTTCTAGCAAAACCCCTGCAGTTTTTATTTTGAGACAAAATACTGCACATAAAAATTCATATTCACTTTTCCCTCAAATTTCCAAATTCTCAGCATTTCCTTGGCTTTTCCTGGCTCCTCTATAAAGAATAGGAAAGAAACAGAGAGAGGAAGACCGGTGTTTCTGGGCAAGCAGGATTTTGTCTGTCTCTGGCTACATTTTGTTCATCTGTTCCAGACCAGATGAAGGCATTTCAGGTATTGCACATTCAAAGCGAACATGCAGCCCAAAATCAGCCTTTTAGAACAATGCCTGTGAAAGAGTGACTGGACTTCACTTCTGTCACCTTCGCCACCGACCATTTTCAACCAGGCCAGTACAACTCCGACGAGCCTTTTTCAGGAGGCCACCTGATACAGCGGGCAGATTTCGCTTTTTGTTTGAAAGTTAGCTTAAGACAAATTCGACTGTATGAAAGCACTTCAGCTAGTAGGCAGAGTTATTAAACAGTCAGCATTTCAACACGATTACTGCAATTAAGGTATGAAAAACTATCAATGTCATACATTCAGTTTTTTCACTTACAGCATGAAATCTATTCTAAATAGAGGACTTCCATAAAGTCTGATTTCTATGGCCTCACACCCGTCACTCAAGCGTGCTTCAGCTTCTCTGCAGGTTCCAGCTCAGGGCCAGTCCCAACGGCACAGGCAACGCAGTAGAGAGTGACTGCCCGGCTGCTGCACGACCCAGGTTCAGCCAAGCTCTCCCTCGAACACAGCCCCGCCGAGGTCAGAGCAGCAAAATCACGGGTTAGATAAGGTTCTTACCTCAGAATCGGACACAGGCAAAGGGTCTCCACATACGCAGTAGCTGAGAAAGGAGCTCATGAGAGTCATTTTATGCTTTTGTTTTGCAAAGTCTTGTCCGTAAGAGCTAAAAATGTGAGCACACTCTCTGCATAACCAGCCAGGCGAAGTTCATCCCATGATCCTGTACTTTTAGACTGAGGTAAGGACACGTCACATGTCATCTCCTAATCTGCTTTTTACACCCTTATCTTCAGCAATAACATTTGCAAAGAGAGGACTGCTCTCCTCCTGCAGCACTCCACCTACAGTAGTGATCCAACTGACAGCCAGATTAATCTCTGCTGTGCAACAAACAATGCTGAAGGACGTGTATTTTTAGCCTTAGATCTATAAACTGCATTGAAGAATACTAATTAAACAGAAAACTTAATCCTCTCATAGCAAAAATCAGAGGAAACCAGACTGAGAACCTCACATTCCTCTCAGTGACCTGCTGAAGCTGGACTTGATCAAGTGACCGCTTACCAGTAGGAATAAAATACCCAGCGCACATCGCATCGGCTCCAGTACTGCAGGCACTTAAGCGTAAGCGTCATTCTTGACATCAGTGAAAAAATCATGAGGAAACAATTTTGTTCTACCTATCATCGGCTTTATACTGATGCAGCACCACTGACTTCAAATGACCTTCTCTTGATTAATCCTTTATTAGTGAAATCAGGTTTGTGTTACACAATTATTACTGGTAACATCTATAGCCACAAGCAGAGATATACATGGCACCTCATACAGGACGAAAATCAAAAGGTCATGCACTGACTCATGCATTGTAAGTGTTGGTCAAAAATTTCAAGGAATTTGAAGATTTCTGAGAAGCAAAGGTCTAAGCTCAACCCACACTGGGTTTTCTGAAACTCAGACCCGCTAGTCTAGCAAGAGCAGAGGATCACCAGTGCTAGCAATCAAGATTATTCATCTCGTCTTTTAGGCCACATCCTCAGTCAGGTTTCTTCTGAACACAAACAGCTCTACTTATTTACACTGACGCAAATGAATTAATTTTATCTGGACAGCTAAATTCTTATGACAGAATATTAGTTAAGTTGTTTTATTTCAATCATTTTCCTTTTTCCAGGCAGCTGTGTATCTACACATACAACCGCTTACTTCGACCCAGGCTATGCTTTTATTTGCTATTGCTCCCATGTAATATGCCACTCTCAGGGTGGGATCCAGCTCCAGATTCCCACACCTGAATTTCGAGGTCTGCAGTGGAGGTGTCTGTATGTCAGCTAGGTGTTTAAGCTGTCGTCATAGTCTGTAGAAATCTGGGGTGAAATTTTGTTGCCTGAACATACGCACCCAGGGCCATTTCAAATGTCCTACGGGATCTAAAGTATCTCCTCCACCACACACGATGCAAGGATGACACGGGACCTACGGGAGGCCTGGGCCATCCAGAAGCATCCCCTGGAGATGAGGGGGAACCAGCCAGGGCCCCTCCAGCAGCACCAGGTGCTTATGTGCCAGCGATCGAGTTGAGCCCCCAAACACGAGCGTCAGCCAAGCCCACAGAGCCGATCAGCACCACGGGCAGGAATCCGGTGCCAAGCCGGATCGCAGGCAGATGTAGACGGCAACTACAGCCATGCTCCCCAACGCTGTGGGGAACCCCGCGTGGCCCCATCTCCTGCTCCAGCAAGGTGCAGCTTCCCCATGATCAGCACCACGGGCAGGAATCTGGTGCCAAGCCGGATGGCAGGCAGATGTAGATGGCAACTACAGCCATGCTCCCCAAAGCTGTGGGGAACCCCGCGTGGCCCCACCTCCTGCTCCAGCAAGGTGCAGCTTCCCCAGACGGTGCCTTCCAGCTGTGCGCAGCTGTCTGGGATACCTGCCCCTCATTGCACTTGACAGTTATTTTTAGGTAACTCGGCTCAGCTCTTGGTGCCGCTTTCAGGTGTGCTGTTTGGGGTGTGCTCCCCAGGGCACCCCGACCGCACCGACCCGGCTACGGCGGGAGCTTTCCCAGTCAGCCAACTACACTGGAGCCTGAGCCCCAACCTCTCCTTTGTCCTGGGGCCAGGCTGGTTTCCCAGTCCAGGCAGAGCAGCTTCAAGGACTTGACTGTGATCTCACTCCACTCGACCTGGCACTGGTACAACCTTGTTGCGTTTAATGGCACATGACTGCTGCTGGCATTCCCTGTTACTCATTAATGCCAATGTAAGCAACAACAGCATCAGGTGTTTAACCACTGAAAGCTTAGCTTAGCCTTTACAGCCAGATGAGAGCCAGGTACTGCAACTATTACCCAGACTGTGGTGTATTTTTGATAAATTCAGCTCTCCAAATTGTCTTCAGAGGGATCGCTGCCCAAAGAGCATGAGATCTCATCTGTACAGTACTGATAAAGTGTTGCTTATATGGATGCAACTTTTATCAGTGAAACGGCAAAAAATTGCCAGTACCCGAAACTGCACGGCAGGGCTTCTGCTGGCACAGTTACCCCAACCATGAGTAACACTTCATCAGCCTATACCTGACCACGCTCTCCACTGCAGAAAAAGCCCAGACTGTAAGTCCGACCCAACGCAGCCCGCTGCTCGTCAGCTTGCTGCTGTCGGTAGGCTTGTGTGGGCTGACGTATCGCTGCCACCATGATGGCAAAGGAAAAGTGATCCCTTGGTGATTTTTTGTTAATGTGTTTATGCCAATAAACTCCCTAACGAAAATAAAATCACCACTCTATAAACATGTTGATGCCTGTGTACGTTGCTGAGGCTCCCTGCCCACTAAGCTGCATTTCAACCCCTACCATCACCTATGTGGATTTTTTTTTAATTTTATTTCTATGTTCTAAGTGTACCAACACAATTGATGCTTCATAACATATACAAATAGACAAGCTGTATTAAGGGGACAGTTAAATCTCTACCTGGCAATCTGCTGGGAAGCCACAGGAAGGTGCTTCTTGGCCTTGCTGGTCTCCAGGGGAAAGAGCATCCTGGCCCCCTTCTGCCTTTTTTTTTTTTTCTCAGGTCCACAATAAGTTGCAATGCTTCTTGGTTTGGTATCTGTATTTTTGAGCTGCCTGGCTGAAATGCAGCCTTGCTAACTACAGCTGCCTTTTTCTAATCCAGAGACAAGAGATAATCAAAATCTAATAACGTCTTTACAAGAAATGCATACTAATTTCCAAAGGCATTTATAAAAAGCCATGATAAATGAAACAGTTGATAATTCTGGCTAAGTTACAAGGAAAACCTGAGTAGGCTGGGAAGTTTCCGAACACAATTACTATATATTCTCAGGGAAAACTTGTGATGGATAATCAGTTCTGTTCTTCTGTAAAAGCCTCACAGTATTTGTGCTATGTCATGGAGGTATCTCTCTATTTTGATCACATGAGGACACTTTTCTGTGTACGTTTAGGGTTCTATATAAAAATGTACAAACTTCTTAGCTAGCAATGACAGCTATATGCCAGTATTACAATTGGTGACTATTAAATAGCTGGTATTTCTGTATAACATAGTAACTGCCAAATGCTAGGAATTCAGCTGTAATACTAGAACTGATTTTTCAGCTCATATAAGCCACTAAAAACACACAGGACCAAGCGATCATGACCTAGTGGCTATAAATTATTTTATCACCTTCACTTAACAGAGCAGAAGTCCAGACAATATGTCTCCACCTAGGTACATGATAAAAGGCAACCTTTGCACCTTTTCTTGTTGCTAAACAGCAGTGGGGGAGCATTAGTTGAAGTTCATTTATCTTCACCACTAACTGAGGTCAAAAGCTTGTTTTATATTTCATGGACATGACCAATATTTTTATTTGCAAACTGTTGTGACAGAGACAGAGATTATGAGACTCCGGATACAATGCAGCCTCCCAGGGAAAATACATTTATTGCTTGCTTTCCGGATTTTATAAAAAGATCCCGAAGTGTTACCAGAGCCCAGTGACTCCCTGTTGATCCAACGGGCTGACAATTCCCAACAGCGATACCATCACAGCAATGGTTACCATGGAAATGAGCGCTTTGACGGGAGAAGAAAGCACCCATTCAGTCAGTGTTTGCATCTTCCATCACAAACTAGCCAGAATTATTAAACCAGTCCAATTCACTTAGAGGAAGAAAATTTCCACCTATTCCTTTCTAATTAAATGCAAATTGCACTACAGTCTTTTTCTTCACATCCCTCCGCCTCCTCTGCCACTAGCATCTTTTCTTTTTAATTAGTCTTTGAGAAGACCCCAAATAAACGCATTGATTATCTGTCCCTAGCATACACAGTGCTATTCGACCAGTGGTCTGCAGGACAGGAGAATGCGATCCGTGAAACAACCACAAAAAACTGTTTAAGAACATATGCATTTACACCTATACAAACAAGCAAAGCAGATGAAATCAAAGTACACAACCGTATTCAAAATTTAACGTAAGTTTTAGCTGCTTGGAAGTTATTCTAGCAAGATAATCCTCCTTTCCCCGCCCCTCCCCAAAACTGGGTGGACTCACAGTTTTAAAAATGACAAAGCACTGCTTGTGCTTCAAAGGGGGGGCCCCTGAAGGAACACCGCTGTGCTACGAGCTCCCAGAAGGGATGCAGGGAATGCTGCGCATTGTAATCAAGTGGAATTACGTTACTGTGCCTTGTAATCCGGCAACCTCAATCCTCATTAGCAACACAAACCACTGTGGTAAAACACTCATTTTGGAAGTTTTAGAAATCGGAAAAAAGTAATTCTACTCTTGGGATTTGTTGACACCAAAGCAACCGTGGCGTTCTAACTAACAAATACACCTATAAAGGCACACTAAGAGATCAGGCTGTGTAGATACAACCCCAAACAAAATTTAGCCATATATTTCCAAGGCATTTTTAACGCAGGTTTGCTTCACTGAACCTGATCCTTGAAAGCCTGCTTATCGTAATCAGGAAGCACAATGCTTTCCCTCTCAGCAACACGGCTCATCAAGATTAGCGACTTCACCTTCATAATATCCACATTTTGCAGATAAGGAGCAGACACAAAGCAGTTAAGTCCTGTAAGTCACAGAGGAAGCATAGGGTTGAACTGGAAATGACAAGCAGATCTCATGACTCTCAAATCTGTTCTTCAGTCTCAAGGATTTCCTTCGTCCTCTCCTCTAACTCATTTCCAAAACCAAATCAAGTAACCTAATTCTGACAGGCATAGGGGAGTTTGCAGGGAAATGCATTTGCTTTGCAGAAATAATCTCATCAGTCACAAAAATGCAAGCATGCTAAAACCAGAAAACAGTTTCCACTAGTTTTCCGGTGAGCGGTACTTGGGGATGGCTGGGTGATGCTCCAACGCTGTCCCTTCACAGGATCAGTTTGGTTGGAAGAGGCCTCTGGGACCATCGAGTCCAACCTTTGCCCTCACACCCCCATGTCAACTAGACCATGGCACTAAGTGCCACCTCCAGTCTTTTCTTAAACCCCTCCAGGGACGGCGACTCCACCACCTCCCTGGGCAGCCCATTCCAGCGCCCAACGACCCCTTCTGGGAAGAAATGCCTCCTCATTTCTGGCCTGAACTTCCCCTGGCAGTTTCAGACCATGCCCTCTTGTCCTATTGCTAGTTACTGGGGAGAAGAGACCAACCCCCACCTGGCTACCCCCTCCTTTCAGGTCGTTGTAGAGAGCGATCAGGTCTCCCCTCAGCCTCCTCTTCTCCAGACCAAACACCCCCAGCTCCCTCAGCCGCTCCCCATCAGACTTGTGCTCCAGACCCTTCACCACCTTCATGGTCCTTCTTTACTTCAGCATCTGAACTACAGCATGTAGTGTATAGTAAAGGAGTATTCATATTCTCTGGCTCTTTTTAGAAGATGTAGTGGCATTAATAATCCCTAAATAAATCCCTAAGTAATTTCTAAATCTACTCGGAACACCCTAGATCAAGTAACAGGTCTAAAAAAAATCCGTTTTCCTTTTATCTGGCAAACCAAGCAACTTTTTCCAGGCTGTTTTTGTAATACCCACTGGTGAACCTCAAAAGCCAGATGATAACCATTGGTTGAAGGTGGAACTTTATGCTAACAAAGCAAAACAGAAAAACCCATAGGCCTTTGTGTCTCTTCAGTGTCTCTCCAGGCAGAGGTCCTCTGGTTCCCCCCTCCCTCCACCCTTCCAGAGCAAAGCCTCATCGGTCCTGCCCAAGCCCAAGCCCAAGCCACCAGCAGGTCCCAGCAGCAGTCAAAAACTCCAGCTTGCGCGGGGTGGAGCTGCCCTCGGCAACTCTACGTCTGCAAACTATTACTTCCTAAAGCGTGGAGTAAGGGCGAGGCTGCTGTGGTTGACCGTGGAGTAGGAAGTTGGGAGGCTGCTGTGCTCAGTCTCCCCCAGCTCCCGGCCGACCTCCCCCCTGCCACAGCGTCCTGCTCCCCATCCCAGCACCACCAGCAGCCTCTGGATGCCAGAGAGGGGAAACACAGGCAGCTCGGAGCAAACTCCACAATTGCCTCTGCTCAACAATTTGGACATCGTAACCTCCTAGCATCGAGACGGATTTTCAGTGCTGACTACTCAACACGGTGCTCGATGTAAAAACCAAATTACACAGCCAGAAGTGCCATTCCACTCTCTGGGGTACTACCACTCCTGACCCCAGGGTGAGCAGCGCCTGGGGGCTGCTGAGGTGTCAGAGGAGAGCTACAGCACAGTCAAATTCTGCAAAGGCAGAGAGCACAAATGCAGCAAGGCAAGGGAGCAGCTTGCCTTGGGCTAACTGCAGTGGAGACCATCTAAGCTCCCCCTTCCAGCATCCGCAGACCCTTTCGTAGGGATGACAGGAACTCCTGTACTGCTCTCTGGTTTTCAGGAATGGCCAATTTTTGCAGAGTTACTCAGTCTAAAATTTAACCTGATCCAGAACTCAGATTACTATCACCACTGCCTTGTTTTTCTTCTTCCTAGTAGAGGATAGAGCAACGAATGATGACAGGCTGTACTGAACGGCAGACAGCTCTGCTGCAGCAAGCTGGAAGGGTTTTTGCTGCGATGGGAAGGTATTCGTGTCCTTTGAGGACTCCCTTCTGCAGCAATTCAGTGATCAGTTCTGCAGTCTGGGTTTGTAGCAATGCGCAGTGGTTTCTGGTTTAGTTCTGGGCAAGCGCTCCTGAAGTTGCTCTTGGGGAAACTGTGGAGACCCTGTGTGAATGCATCCTGACTTGTGCTGAGCAGCTCAGAGTTCAGCGTAAATCCAATGTCACTCGGTCCAACTGGAACCTCAGTTTGCTGTCAGAGGTGCTGCTGAGAGCCTGCTCCAGTGCTCTGCTGCTCTGTCCCCAGGCCCTGTAGCCAGCAAGACCGGAGTGCCACCGGAGTGGTGAGCCCTCGCTCCAAATCACAAGCCCCATAAGAGTACACCCAGTTTAAGAAGCTCCCCCCGTTATTTACTTTACCTAATTATCCTTCACAGTTCAGCACATTTTCAGTTACGCAGATTAAGCTGATGAAGCCACACTCTAAATTGCACGCAGATGAACCAGAGGTGAATAAATCCACAAAGAAGAGCTCAGAGAGCTGAAACCAGCTAGCTCCCAGCAGGCGTGCTCATGCCCGGCCCCACAGCACTCGGGAGCGGTGCTCGGTACCGAGGACACCCGTCCTCAGCCCCTGGGTGCTGCACGCTCCTTGGGGGTACCGAACACGACCACATCCCACCACCACCCGTTGGTTCTTCAAGCTAAGGACCCGCCGTCCCCCAAGCTAAGCCCTCTGAGCTCAATGTCCACAGCCCAGAGTCCCGTTCGGGACAGACCAGCTCGGCTCTGCCAACAGCTGAGCGCTGGGGCACTGCACGATGCGGATCCGTTGGGACTTCCGACCGGCACAGCACGAACATAAAGGAATCAACAGACAGGCCTTAGAGCACTTGAAATACAGTCTGCAAACAAAACGTGACCCAACCCTTGTTACTGCAGATTTACCTCTCATTCACTTACAGTCACGCAGGTAAGGTATTTAGGTAATAACAAGTCTGGCGTACGGTGAAGCCGGACACCAGCAAGGCAACTTAAATAGCAGGTGCTCTAAGAGCTTGTGAAAGACGAGCTGAAATGTCAAGTAACTTGATTTGTCTTTTTTGCAACAAATTCATAACAGTGTTTTGTTTAGGCAGTCTTAGTGGCTGACGCAGGCCAGTCCAAAGCAAAGAGTTTAAGTTTTCCTTATTTACAGTGACATGGGGCACTTCTTCAGGAAAGTAAAAACTACACGGAACAGTCCAAATAGAAACTTGTACTTAATCATCTCTTGATGCTATTCAAAAGCAGCATATTGAATATAAGTGACAGTGGCATCAAGCAGAGACTGGGAAAGGATGGGCTGTCACAGCCGAGCTTTGGCAACTCCGGCCTCTGGAGGTTAAGCAGCGCTGGGGCCCGGACCCAGGCTTAGCTACCTCCTCCCGGGGACGCAGCCCCTGGCCGGACCAACACCCAGGAGGCCAAACACCTCCCCTGCTCCACTCCAAATCTTGCATTTTGGTGAAACCAACAAAGTGACAGAACTGACAGGATCTCAGGCCTGAATCACAGGGGGGCGGGAATCCCCAAAACATCAGTTCAGGTAAATGGATAGATGCCCTTGTGTGAATACTGCAAAATCAGCTTTACAGCGCCGGGGCAACACCACGTAGAAATGTTTAGTTTCCACATTTCGGAAAGCATAGAGATGGACCAAGTTCCACAAACTTCATTTGCCAACTGATCTACTAGATGAGTGGGTAAGGGAATAAACTAGATTTGCTCCCAGCCACGGCAGCCCGTCCTGCAAGGAGAACACGTTTGACTCTGACCGCTTGGCACCTTGTAAGCTTTGTACTGAAATATGTCCCCAAGCCGCAGAGATTTTAGTGGTGGTACTGGAATATATACTGGCTTTTACAGGAGATCCATACAGAAAAGAAGATGCACAAAACATGGAAACACTGCAGATTTGTCCGTCACCACAGTGTATTTAAGGTTCAGCTAAAGCCTTAAAAACCTGGGACCTGCATGGCTCAGCACTACCTCTCCAATGACTGTTGAGAGTGAACCAAGCGCTCGGCTGTCACAGGGACGACTTGCTGGGTGGGTACAGTTCTGTACGCAGAGGTGTAAGGTAGAGTCAAAAACGAGTTGCAGTCAAAAGTTCAGACCTCAATGACCTCATCGCGTGAGTATGCGGCATTCATAAAAGTGCCTGCGGGCTGAATAAACGCCAATTAAAAAATAACCTGGCATCAGTATCTTTGGTACCAAACTACCTTCACGCTGAGGGAAGCATGCTGTAAACGAGAAGGAAACGAGCAACGAAACCCTCCACAGAAATGGCAGGAACCAACCGTACCACCCGCCCTGTTCTGCGGTCACTCCGAGTGCCACAGCCTTAGGGATGCGTATGGGATGAGGAGCAGGCGTGCAAAAAAGAGAGGACAGAGTTTACACCCCTTGCATAGGAAGGCAGACGTAAACCCTGTCCTGCTTCCGCTCCACAGCTACCACCTCCCAAAACTTTGCTTTTTTTGAGTCAGAAGAGGGGCCTGGACGCAGCCGCTCCACTTGTGTGGTGTCAGCTGTTTTTCTGTACGGAGGGGCTCCAGGCAGTGCTCGCAGCAGCGGGAGGGGGCTGCAGTCCCCGTGGCCGCCCTGGCAGCCCCCCACGTCCTATGTCCTGTCTCCTGCTGGGCTCCGTCCCGCGCCGCCCACCCAGCCGCTACCCAAACCCAGAGCTGCCACCAGCGCTCACGCCGTACTTTAGACAACTGAAGCGAGCACTAAAAGGGCACTGACAGTTAACCTAAAATATGTTATAATATAAAGTTTAAATTGCATGTTAGGTAATAACAGAATGTGGTGTTTAAAACTGCAGTAACTTTCATCCACCCAACACACACGTTCCTTTAGAAACCGTACGGGTTTGCTGGGAGGCTGACGGAGGCAGACCACCACTAGATGGTAGATGAGCAGCAGTAATTCCACCGCCCGCTCTCCTCCCCAGAACGAACACCGCTGTGTACGTCCGCACAGGGCCCTCAGCGCGAAAGCCTCTCCTTGCACACACTCTTAAACGAGACTTTTGGAAAAGATGGGTGGCTGGGGAAATGCTGGGACTCCAGACGAGGAATAACCTCAGAGCCCCAACATTTATACACGCTGGGTTTATTTTTCCAATTTTACCACAGCTGCAAGCACTACAGTAGACAAACTTGCTTTTCTCCAGCAGAAAGACCATATTGATAAGCTCAGTAACCATTTACAGTTAGTCTGCAAAAAAACACACCAGGCTTTTAAAAGTAAGACAGCTTCACAGACTTTACAGCACGAGGGGCTGAAGTTTGTGCAGCTGCAACAATTGCCTTTGTCTATCTCGTACCTACTTTTAGTCAAACTGAGGTGGCTTAAAAGATAGGTCAGCTTTATTTCGTAAATGGTTTCCGTATTCATACAGATTCAGAGGGATTTTTGCCCCGGTGTATTTTTACCAACGAGTAGCAAACCTTTCTCTGCCGCCACACCCTGTAACTCAAAGCCACACGACTGCGCATCGCCGGGGCTGAGGCGAGCCCGCGCCGTTTCAGAGGGGTGCAGGATACCTCTGACAGCCCCTCACCAACACTGCCAAATCACTGCGACTGCTCCAGTGCCAGCTCACACAGTGCGGTAGTAAGGGCACAGGGTTATGACGTGAACTCACCTCAGAGGTGCTGCAGTACATCTTTATATCCACCTACTGAGAGCATGAAATCATGCATTAGGCGCATCGAAACGCTGGTGTCTTCACGGAAGCATCAGTAGCAAGACACTCAGCCCAGCATCTAACGTACTCCTGTCTGAACTTTGCAGTCAAATAAACAACCACACAGCTTACCCTCAGCATGGCCATCACTGCACAGCGAAACCATTAGGTACAACTGAACACTTAAACCTCTGTACCGTATCTTTCACGCCACACTGCTCTACAAATATTACCACGTTCTGCAAGGCTTCCACAGGCAAAGTGTTTTGCACTGAATCAACACTACTTCAAAATACACAGGCTCTTTAAAGAGACCTTTCAGCTTGGAAGGAAACACAGCCAGACCCTGCTGAGGCTGGTAAAATCCGACAAGACCACACGACAAGCTGGTGTATCTGCAGGGTGCAATAAACTGCCCTTGAAAACGTACTTGAACAGCTTCGCTGCCAAAACTTTCCTTGATACTAACGCATAAAGAAGAAATGATTTGACATTAGCATCCATAAGAGAATATATTAAAGGAAATAATTGCTGTCAGCATATTTTAGCAATAACAAGCTGCAATAGCCATTAGTATTCAGGTTATTTTGCATTCTTTTGCATTAATAAAGACAAAAGCTGATAGATACATACACAGCTTCTAAAGGATTTTGCTTTCTTTCTTACCTCTTCCTTTTTCTCTTCAGCACCAGAGGCTAAATTGAGGCTCAGCTGAGAATGGCTGCTTATGCCACTGTCTTCGTTTCCATCATCATAGTACACAGTTTGCACCGAGTCCTGGAAGCAAACTGGATTCCTGCCCAGCTTCAGCCCCGGTACCTCGACTCTCTCCTCGCTCTCCGATGAGCTCAGTGACAACGTGCTGAGATGGTTTGGGCACTGGAAATTCATATTGCACTTGACCTTCTCTGCAGCGGGACTTTGAGGCTTTGGAGTAGTCGGTCTGACCGGAACGTGAGGGTTTTCAGCTTCATACGTAAACTGTTGGGTAGCTTTTGGTTCATCTGAGTCTGAATAAAACACTTCATTGGAAAATGGACTAATGTCATTCAGCGTGGGCGATAAGCTGTCGGAGTCTGGGACACCTGACGACATCCTGAGGCTTTTGTCTTCAGCAACAGCCACATTCATTTCAGTCTCTTTATCCCGAGCAACCGTGGGGCTTTGCAGGCAAGGTGTTCCCGGCAAGGAAGAGTCTGGAGTAGGTAGCGGGGAGGTGCATCTCTTTCTGTCGTGATCTGTGCTGCTAGAAACCCTGCGGGAGTAGTCATCGTGCAGTCTGCTGTTTGACCTTGCTCTCTGGGACTGCTCGCTGGGAGAAGGAGCCGTGCTTTTAGGGCCATCCTTCTTCCATGCAGCATCCGTAACGTTACTGACAAGTTTCAAAACTCGGTCAAAATCCTTTGCCCTGATAGGGCTCTTCCATCGCTTGGATCTCCTCTCAGGGTTCCCACCGGTTTTGTCCGAGTCGGCAGAAGTAACACTCACGGTCCTTGTCGGCATCTGTTTTTCATTCGCAACCTTGAGGTCGGTAAGGTTTGAGGTGGACTTCCGTTTGAATGAGCTTTTTTTCAGAAAGTTCAAATTATCTGAACTTTTGCTTCTCCGATAAATGATCCTGTTGTTTTCAGAGTCTTTCACCAAAATCTCACAGATCTTTGGCTCTGCGATGACAGGTGATGTTGGCCTAGTGCAGTTGTGATGACTCCGAACTTTATCCGCGTCCAGCAAGTTTATGCGGCCAGCACCATAAGCCCGCCTGATGCTGCGTGAGCGATGAGTATTCCTCAGGAAACACTCATCGCTCTCCTCCGCATCGGAGCAGTCAGAAGCTAAACCATCCACTGCATTCTGGAAATCATGCAGAGGCCCCGAATAGGAATACCGGTTAGCCTGAACTCGCACCACTGCCCCGTTTGAACCATGTTTGCCTAGGCCGTTCTCATTTAAGATGTCTGAGCATTCCCGTGTTTGAATTCCATGGAGAACTGAAGATTTCAACTTCTTGAAAGATCCCATTTTTCTGATGGAAGACAAAGCGTTCCACGTGGACGAGTTGCCCATCAAAACCAGAGAACGAGGCCTGTCAGAGCTGGAATTAGCCCGCTTCCGAGGGGTGGTGAAAAAGCGCATGATTTTGGAAGGGCTGAGTTTATCCTCTTGAATTTCCTCCTCGTGACTGTTGCTGGTGCCGTATCCCCCATTATGGCTGACACAGGTAGTCTGGTTTTGGGGCTCTTTATTATCCATAACTATACAAGTAACGGTGGTGCCATTTCCACAGCCGTCCGGAAACGTCGTCATGCTCTCGATGCTGTACGCACGGAGACGGAAGCTGGGGCAGCTCAAAGCGGCACTGCCGTCTCCACCAGCCGACCTCCCTGCCTCTCCTCCATCCGCCGCACCTTGGTTCGCCTTGCTTTCGCACCGGCGGGGTGAGCCCAGCTCCTCAGGCTGCACCGCCTGCATCAGGAAAAGAAAAGCAACTGTTAGAGAAACTTCCTTATAAAGCCCCCAACTAAAACAAGGTTGAGCCCCGTTGTAGGAAATAAAGACGCATACGAAACGAAGGAGGTCTTTTTGGCTGAACAAAGGTGTGTTGCAGTGGTGAGGAGAAGGCATTCGTAACTCCCTCAAAGTATAATTGCATGCATTAGCGATTCAAGAGACTGGAATAGTTGCAATATGTATTTGTGTCTCTAATGCTTAATAAGCTAATAAATTCAGTATGACTACCACACCTACCTTACAACAATAAATATAATCCACACACAGAGAGAGAGAAACCCCCAACAACAGCAATCCAGTCTTCCTCCTCACAGTGCTCAGCGCTGAGCCCTAAGACACATGAGAAGTTTTCATCCAAAAAAGCACGTATGTCCATCAAGTGCCTCCTAATCCTCAAACAGCAGGCAAAGAAGAGGAAAACGTGTATGTTTTTTCCTACGGTTGCTGCTGTCGGAAGGCTGTGTGACACTCCACTGCCTTGGCTGTCCCCCAGCAGGCAAACCTAACGGCACATGAAGCGCACCGCACACTATTTTTCCCTAGCCAAAGAAAACAAGATTCAGGAGTGCGTAAAGCCAGAAGCCAGCCGATGCTGTCTGACAGCGCGACGAAAACTTGAGTTTGGAAGCGAGCGGAGTCTCTGTGACCGGGAGGTGCAATGTAAGGGATCTCCCCCCCGCGAGTGGAGCGTGGGAGGTCCGGCAGCCCGACCCCCTTCGGGGTCGGGAAGGCTGCGTGGGGACCGCCGGCCGAGCGCTCCCT
>NW_009595705.1:0-36528 GCF_000690535.1 Cariama cristata
ATATAAAGATATATATGCATGTTTATCGCAATTGTAAAAATCACTCTTAAAATATGATTTATATCATGAAAGGGAGTTTTGCAAATATAACTCCCATACCACTAATCTGTAGGCAATATTTTGATAAGACAGTCAAAAAAAGTAGCTCCCACTTCTTTCATAAACTCCAGACAGAGGACATAGCTGAGGAATCTGTTTTCCCTGGCTACTGGAAAAATCCTGACACAGCTGCAGTAGCATAAAATGGAACCCTTTAAGAGTAATGTGCACTACAGACTTGCCTAGGACCGTTGCTTCCGGGTAGAGTAAAAGAGAGGACCCCCAAAAAAATCTGGATTATTCTTTCTGTAAACTCACCAGGATGTTGTTCGTTACCTTCACCCATGTTTAGAGTATGAAAGGTATACTGTAGAACAAATGCATAAACAGAGTTTAATGCTGCCACCTCCTCTGGAAAGGCAGCTCTGTTAGAGTTACTGGGTGCCCCTGCGTTGCGCAGAGATCCCAGCAGCACTGACCGAACTAGTGGGTTTGGGTTGTGCATTCAGGTGCAGAGGGCACTCACCCAGCACTGGGGATGGGGCACTGCAGCCACAGGCCTCAGGGACTGGCTTCCCTGCATAGCTATGCTACTCCTCCCAACAGATCCATCTCAGCCAGCGGCATCTCAGGACTTTGAACATTTAGATACACAAGCACTGAGCTTCTGTGAGTCTCTTTTTCACAAAAGAACACTTCTTTTTCAGGTTAGGAAACTGAAGATGCAGTTGGAAGAAGAAAGACAGAAATACTCTAAAAGTGATGGGATGAATCCAGATATCATAGGCTTAGAGAACGGTTCTGACTTGCAACTAATTGAAATGCAGAGTAGGTATACGGTTACTGTTCAAAGGTATTCTTACTGGGGGGAGGAAGCAGACTCTTGCAACTCCTTTTCCTATCTTGTGTAGTAGTAGTAGTATTGTGAATGAATATATTGTTGAGCAGCTAGTTTTTTTGTTGGTATATGTCCTTGCAGGAAATTTCTCACTGCAGAATAACTTAAAAATCTGCCTCTTTCAGTGTTGAGTAACAACATTCTGGGAAGTTATTTTTCAGTTGATGACCTTGCCTAGAATGAGTGTCACTACTTGAACAATTTCAGTTTTTAGATGATAGAATTTCAGCTGAGATTTTTTGTTAATATGTTCTATTTTATTTTGTTGAATGATACAGAAACAATCTAAAAGACTACTATTCTCTGAAGCAAAACATGAAAAATTATTACTTTAACACAATATTCAGTGTTGCTTCATAGAAGCACTAAGCTACTTTCCAGTTCAAGCAAGCGATTTCTTCAGCTAAAAACTTTACTTGTTTGACAGATTGTCATTTAATATGCTGTGGCAATGAACATGAACAGAGCACTGGCAACGTCAGGGATAAAGTGAAACACCAGAATAATGCGCAAAGCTCCTTGGAGTTTGTCAGGCAGATTCAAGCCTTGTGCTCCTTATCATTCAAATGTTATTACAGATGTCTATGCTAAATGCTGCTGGTATTATGTCCATTGTGATTAGGCCTGTTTTGCAGTGTGTGTTGGTTATTGCGTTGATTCTCTGTTTGGAGAGGTGACTGTGATCTAAATAGGTGTGTTTTAAAAGGTGTGTATCGCAGTTATACATCCGAGATTTAATGCACACTCTTACAGAGACAGCACTTGTGTTCTCTAAATAACAGGAAAATTATTTCCTTTTCATACTCTCAGAAAAGATTTCTGAAAGAACACTTACATCTTCATAAATCCTGTATATGGGCTTCTCAATAAAATGGTCTTTTTAATGAATTTTAATTAAAAGGGAAACTGCCAGTTTGAAGTGTTGCTTTGAGTAATATATTCATGTCAATTTTTGTCTAGGAGATGCCAACAGACAAATTAGTGAATACAAATTTAAGCTTTCAAAAGCTGAACAAGATATAACTACCTTGGAACAAAATGTAAGTGTGTCTTCATATTTATTCCTACCATTACTCTGCACACTTGTACAACACATTTTTCAGCAAAAGTTATGAAAACATATTTCTTTATTTGATTTACTCTTTGTTCTTTAGTTTGCACAGAGTGACACTACATTTGGCCCCTTTCATATTTCCTGCAATTCAATACCTGTGCATAGTCTAACCATAAGAGAAAATAATCTGGAGCTAACTTACTGAGATGTGAATGTACGGCAGAATATAAAGTGGAACTGAAGCTCCTAGTTCAAGAAAATCAGTTTATGTAGCTTAATTACTTGTAAGTTGTATGGAGTGTGGAAGGTACATAATTTACTCTGTGAAATTCAAGAATTTGTTTTTATATATACACGTCTCACACTGATTTACTCACACTTCATGATTCTCAGTCAGTAACGTTCAGCATCTCTGTAGACCACCTACAAATCACATAAAGGATTATAATTTGAATCAGAGATGCATAGTTGTTCTCTATTGCACAGCAACAGGCTACTAGCCCGTCCTATGCATTTGGGAGTAGCAGGGAGCTATTAAATACAACAATCCAGCAAGTGGGCTTTAACACCTACAGATTGTAAGCAGGATTTGTCTTGAGCCCTTCTTTACTGCTGAACTCTGTGCGTGAGCTCAAGACCTCTTGCATCATGTCCTGATAACAGTTACAGTCTCCTTTCTACTTTGCATTTTTTCATATGGTCTCTGCTCTTCAACTTTCCAGCTTTGTTTTTAATCTCATATGTTTTCCAGTTCTTGATTTTTCTTTTTCCAACTCTTCCCTCTCTCTGCTTAGTTCTTTAACCTTCTGTATCTCTCAGCTGTGTTGTATGCTATGTTGCATTCTCTACTGCCTCCTGTGACCCTTGCCAGGGAGGGACAGGCAGTGAAGAGTATTCCAAGTTTCTGCCTGCAATTTATTTTACAGTTTTATTTGTTCTTTTAAACACTCTTAGCAATTATGGCTGCTGGTAACACAGTTAAACGTCCTCTTTCCAGAGGGAGATACTATGGCTAATTCACAGGATGCCTTGTGTTACGGTGGCTTTTCGTAAAGGGAAGAAGAGCTAGTGGCAGGTGAGCTCAGGGTGGAGGACCTGAGTAATCGTTTCTTTTTGTCTTGTTTGGGTTTGCAGATTGGACGACTTGAGGGGCAGGTTGCAAGGTATAAAAATGCAGCAGAAAATGCAGAAAAAGTAGAAGATGAACTCAAAGCTGAAAAGAGGAAGCTTCAGCGAGAGGTAACGGACTTGATTTCCCTTTCAGCTGTGTGCTCCTTTCAGTCTTGAACTGCTATGTCTTTTGCCTCCAAGGTATGGTTTTTGTAATCTTCAGTTACAGCTTTTAAGTGTTTTTTAGGAGACCTCCAAGTCTATCAGTTGCATTCAGAAGACAACTGTAGCACATAAAAGTAATACTAATTACAATTCAATGCAGTATTTCCTTGAAATGAAGGATCTAAAGTTGTATTTACCATGTAATAGGAAGTTGCAGACACCTGGTTCTTTTGGAATGAGTACATGTTTCAGGTTTAAATTGCTTCCCCATTTTGTTTTAACGGTTGAATTCCAGTTCATCTGACTGCAATAGTGAAAGTGTTGTGTCTTAACTTATGTGGCACTCTTTTAAAGCATATAGTACTTGTATTCCTGATTTAATTTCCTCTGTCAGAGCTGAAGAACAACGGAAAGTCCAAGTCAACTTAGTGATCATAACTTTTTTGCTTTCATTTTATAGTTGAGAACAGCACTGGATAAGATAGAAGAGATGGAGATGACCAATAGCCACTTAATGAAAAGGCTGGAGAAGATGAAGGCAAATAGGACTGCGCTTTTATCTCAACAGTGAAGTGGGAATTGAAAATATGATGCACTGCTCCTTGAATAACTAGCCCCTAGCTTGTTTTTAAATACAGACTTTCATTGGCACAGACTATTTGAACACTGAGCTGTTCATTGGTGTTTTAGTTTCGTAATTAAATTGCATACTTCTTTTTGTAACTTATGAGAGAATGAAATGTAGTTTGAATTCCCATGTGAATGACAGCAATTTTTCTGTAGCGTATGATTCTAGAGTCAGAGCTGGAGCACAATGCAATGTTCGACTTAGCGATAGAAAATGTTTTTACAACTGTGGAATCAAGTTTACTCACGATCTCTTGGCTGCTTTAATGATGCTTGACGCTCAGAGACAACTGCATGAATTCAAGAAGACACTGTATTACTGTATTATAAAATAACATATATTTGCTCAAGACATCACAGCACAAGTGCCTTTTATCTGGTGCAATTTAGACTTCATTGTTGAAATAACCTTTGAAATCAGATAACATTTTATTTTAAGATACATTTGGAGTATTCACTAAACTTTATACATTTTGAAAGTACATTTTTGTAAAATATTTAAATTTATAAGAAAAAAATAGGGACTGTATATAAAAAATTGCTTTTTTGCATGGGCACATCTGAGTTCTAGGTAATTTTGTCAAATACTAGCCCTGATACTCTTAGTATTAAGAGTGCAGCTTAAAAACTTCTGTTGTACACCATCGAATTATATGTTATCTGCTTAAGTGTGAATTGAAATTTTAGGGTGGGAGAAAGGGGTGGGAAGTGTGGCTAAGGAGTTTATTAAATGGACACTTTACTGACCAAAACCACATGTTTTGTGTTTTCTTTTAAATACTTGAGATACCAACAGGACAGAGCAAAATCTGTGCAGAATAGTAAATCCTGATCTCCATGTTCTTGAAAAGTATCTTTTTGGCTTTGAAATAGTAAGTTTGAATATTATTTTTTTTCTGATTTCTTATCCTGGTCTGCTACTCTTTGACAGTACTGCCATGGAGACGGGGGCAATACAAAGAAGAAGGTGCTTTCTGGAATGCTGTGGTTTTTGTCTGTAGCCTCCTCTCTGTGGACAGTGAATGCTTTTAAGAACTTAAAAGCTGGCACATCACAAGTGGGAAATGAGCAGCACCTGCAGTGGCAATTCTGAAGTACTTGAAGTAGCACTGCCCCTGTGTTGGACTGTGCTTGAAGCCAGCAGGATCCTGACATTTGATCTGAAAGGAATCATTCTTTTGGACTTGTATAGGATGCTTTCCTGTTGCAAATTGCTACCCTTCAGGAGTATTTCTCAAAGCAAGGCAGGTGTCAGGACCTTTGCAATCCAGAGAGTTAGTACTTCTGCTTGTACCAGAGCTGCTTCCCAGAGAACTGCCATCTTGACAGTGCAAAACTTGAAGCTTTGTCGATTTCTGTTTGGATGCCTCTTGGACTTGGAAAAGAAAATGCCTTCCCTGTTCAGAAACCTCCTTGTAAGTAGCAGATCTCCCTAGGCCTACTCATTAAATAGGAGACAGTTGTAGTTTGGTGATCCCATAGGTCATTGTCTGTGCTGTTAACTTTTTGCGTTCTGTTGTGTACTTGTTCAGAAAAAACTATCAGGGTCTTGATTAGTTGTTCTTAATGGTGTGTATTCTGAAGATAAAGGGTTACTTTGGGGGTTTTCAAAGTGTTCACATGTACAAAACTTTGCTAAAACCTGATGTGGCATGTCGTGACATCTTCTTCTAGTTCACGTCCTCTAAATCACCCTGTTGAAGCTGGACATTTTATGGCACAGGGAAAACTGTGATTTCAATATTAAACCATGACAGTCAGATAAGGAGTTTCTAACTCAGAGTTACCAGCCTACTACAGAACTTTTTCTGGAGCACAGGTAAAGAATCACTACATCCTTTCTAAAGGTTAAGATTTTTAGTAGCTTTTTAGAAAGTTGTTTACTACAGAGTTCTGTTAGTGTAGCCATTGTAGTCGTAGAGCTTCCTCAATTCTTGCTACCAGAAAATCGAAACATTCAACAAAAATCCCAGCACATGAGATTCCCAACATGTAGACTAACTGAGTAATACTGGATTGTGTGATCCAATATGACTCTTAAGGCATTTAAAGAGCTAAGAGGGAACAGCCCTAGGAAGAATTAATTGCAAGCTTTTCACCTTTTTCCAAAACAACTCTTACCAGAAGTAAGAATAATGTTTCACCAGATTCTTGTGAACCCCTTTCATATAAGTGGGATAGATCCAAATAAAAATGAAAACTGAATCATAAAACCAACATGATTCTCGAGCTTGTCATGTTATTAAGTTTTCCTTATAAAACTATTTCAGAATCATGCAACTGAACAAAATTTTTTGTAATGACCATATATCTGACATTTGTTTCAAAATTACAGAGTGTTTTTCAAGCTGTGATTTTTATGATGCTATTAGTTATGATGCAAGCTAATGTTGCAAACTACTTAGAATGTATAAAAGGTCTGTCTACTAGCAGGGTGCACTAAAGTTTTAAAAACAGTCCTCCAATATGGCTCATGCTGCTTGGTGGCTCCCTCTTCAAAGTTTGGCCGTTGACATTTAACAAACTTTTAAAAAAGCTCACTTAGCACAGCAGGCTTGTTGGCCACCTTTTTAACAATTTTTTTTTTATTTTTTTCCCCTCAGCAGTCCAATTTCTGCTCTCAGGAATCAGTGTGGAATGGAATTTAGACATTTATAAACAGAAAAAAATCTAAAGAAATATCTCAAAATGTTCCTGAGATTGTTGAGATGACCTGGGAGGTACCATGAAAAGCAGTAACAAGAAAAAATAGGAAGATGTTATTTTGTCTTAATACAAGTATAAGCATGAAAAAAAAATTGTAAGTAATAATGACTGACACTTGGATAGCAATAGAAAAGGTTGTTTGTTTGTTTTTATTGTTTTTTAATCAAAGAACAGTTCATTTAATTGGAATCTGTGACAGGCAAAGTGAATAGTGGCTACATGACCTTACTAGCATTTCTGGAGACCACAAATTGCTTTTCGGCCAAATGAAAAAGAAGCGTTAGCCGTAATTATGGAGAGCTTATAAGGAAAGTGACCATCTTTTGGTCAGACCAACTGAGGTTTGGTTGAAAAACAAAAAACGTAAGTTGAGTTTAATTATATTAATCAGATAATTTTAGAGATGCTTGCAAGGGGACAGAGAAGGTTGTTGGTGCCTCTTGCAAGCAGTGTTATGCCCAACAAAAAGGTACAAAATTAGTAGAAAGTGGACATAAGGATAATTGTAACATGGCATACCACTAGTATTTTATTTGAGGGCATGATTTTTAACACCCAGCACAGTTTGTTCCCTCAAGCTTGCGGGGATTTTGGATGGTCCATGGAAGGTTGTTGAGGCTGGGTGGAAAGATTCAGTGCCTGTTTGTTAGGGGACAGACAGCAGCACCAAAAAGGTAAAGAAACTAGGTTTTGGTTTTTGTGGAACATCGCATGCCAAAATGCAGCCTCTGGGCTGCCTAATGTGCCCACGGCTTTTTGTACCAAATTCCGCCAAGACCTCAGGTTAAGCAACAGAAACACCAACACTCTAACACACACGTGCGCGCACACACACACGCAATCTTGCATGCGAAGGGCTGAGGTGCCCCGTGGCAGCGACTCAGGACCAGGCCGCCCCTCTCATCCCGGCTGTGGCAGGAACCATGATGGTTGCGGGTGGTTGGAGTTGCCTCACATGAGGCCCTGCTGTGGCTAGGACACGCGGTGGGAGCGGGGTGGATGGCCAGGGCTCCCGGGCCTGTCCCACCTCCCTCCAGCTCCTGCCACCTTCACCGCTGTCCTTCAAGTAAAGAATGTGGACTATCTGGCAACATGTTCCACAAAAGTATGTCCATCGGGCAGTGCTATTCAGAGATGAGGGCTCATGCAGTGTCTCCTTAGGGTTTTTGTCCTACCAGAGACACCTCATTGAACAAGAGCCTTGTCCAAACAGGAGGAAGTTAGACTTGGGGAAAGCCTAGAAGAACATAATGTTGAAAGCACAAATGCCAGTATTTCTCAAGAAAATGAGAGTGTGGGAGAACTCGAACTGGTGTTGAGGCAGGTAGATTCTGTAGGTGCTCAACTGAACTCAGACAAATGTGCCTGACCTGAGGGAAGTTGTATGTAAAAGGCTCTTGAGTAAGGAGGGGAGCAGTATTAGAGAAAGCTGACTGGAAGGCACCGGAGAAGCCTCTAGACCAAGCCTAGCACAAGTGAAGACTTTCCACGGAAAGTCAGAGGTGCTGGCTGAGTCCTGTCATGGTAAGGGCCACGCTCTCCGAATGGATGTCAGGTGATGTGACCGATGAAAGCACAGACTCTGAAAGCGAGTATGAAATCTGTTTATTCAGCGACAGCACAGTCTATTACAGCTTTACAACAGCAACCAGGACTAATCAGCCAGATAGGGAGTCTATGCACACAGCACACCGATCAAGCATTCTCTCACCTACACCATTCCTGATGTTCCAGGGTACCAAGTTACACGCCAAGCACACGAGGTGCAGTGTTCTGCACTTGGTAACACCCGCACACTGTGCTATGCATAACAGACCCTGAACTTTGGCTAGTCTCTGTTCCTTATTTTTGCAGACCGCGAAAGTGAGTAGCAAGTTGTTTGGATATCAGCCTGTCCTTTGTCTGGACCTCCACAAGGTGACGGCTTTTTGATGGAAGAAGTTGACGACCCAGCTACGAGCGGGGCTGACATAGAAGGTGTATGTGAGTCCCAGCCACATGTTGGGCAGTGTTGATGAGGATTCAGATAATGATCTGCAAATGCCTCGTCACCATACGTTGCCCGACAAGAGCAGCTCAGTGGCCAGAATGGATGCATGGGGAGAGCATGCAAGACCTAGACCTGAGAGGTGTCTGGCAGAGGCCAAGCAGGAACTCCAGGATCAAAGAGAGGTGGAGCATCCTACACCAGGGGTGTTGGCAAGGGGAGTTTGGAAAGGGTTGTTCCCTGGTGGATTTCTGTTCTTCCTAGACTGTTGTTTTAGGGAAGTAGGGTGTTTCACACTAGCTTCTCTTACAAATGCACATGAAATGGTGCTAGAAACCTGATGTGACAGTGTCATTTATCCAACCCCTTCTTTTGTCAGCAAAGAGGTAACCGAAGCTGGATACTGTTTGAAAAACTGCTTAAAACCAAGCTATGCTGTGTTGTTTGTGTTTCACAACATTTTAAGGATGAAGGGAAACAGGAAATCGGAGCTACTAATAAACAGCTTGTTGCCACAGAAAGCTGGATATTCTTTTTTCAATGGCAGATCAGGGCCTGAAGAGGATCAGCTTAAGTATTTCTTACTCTTTCTTGACTGGAGAGATGAATGCCATAGGTACAGCTGGCAACTGCTTAATGTCTACTAGTTCATTTGTGTATATTGTGCCTTAAGATCTGTGTTTTCTTGAAGTGTTGGGTGTATAATGTGCCTTAAAACTCTGAACGGGGGAATCTTTTGAGCCTTCTCGTTGATGTCTTCAGAATGCTACCAGCACACCGTGCTCCCACCTCAGCACAGGGATAAAATTGTTCACCCAGCACATGAAAGGCCACCACCTCTGAAACACAGGCAATGTGATCCCAGGAACTGTGTATGTGTCCTACCTCCCAGCTTAATGCAGTGAAGCACTGTGGCCTTTCTTAAAAGGCAGGATATGGCAGGGATTATTTTGGGCAGAAAGTTCGAGGATGGCCTTTGAGAAAGGGTATGATACAAGTAGTACAAGACGGTTCAAAGGATCTCATGTAGTAGTTGGGAGTTGAACTGTTGTAAATAGAAGAGGGAGTGGGAGATGAAATAGAATCCAAACTTAGTTTTGCTGCATTATTTTTGCAGGAATCTTACAGGAGACCTGGACCTGCAAGGGCTGCCCTGCCTGGGCGAAGTTCTTGGCTGTCCTGGGTGTGAGGTACTGAGAGTGTCCTGCTAAATTGTGAGCTTGCTGGCCTCCCAAGGGAAAGCACAAAAATTCACATAAAGCACTGATTTTCCCTGCAACCCTGCTAGAGGATTTGCGAAAAAAACTTTCAAACTCAGATGCTTGAAATTAACAGTAGTGAGGGCTGCTTAGTCCTTCCAGGAGAGCTCTTGAGGGATGAATTAATTTCTTGCACCATGAGCTGTTTACATGATTTTGAAAACAGTTATGCTCCTGAGCATTTCCTTTTAATGATTGTCACCTTTCCCTAACCTTAGGCTTTGTTTTTAACTGGTGCAGTTGTCTCATCATTTTGGGTTTTTTTTGAGAATAGTCTCAGGTCTTTAGGGCAGCGGAGTTGTGGATAACGATGATCTTTGTGTTTCAATGTATGTCAAAAGAGGCTGACGCAGCACAGCGTTAGGTGCTACTGGAATGAATGTGGCCTGAGCAACCTTAACTTGGCTGCCCTGTGTGTGTACACCTTGCGAAGGGCTCGTTAATGATATCGTTGCAGTTTTTTTGCTACGTCAGGAGAGGTCACTGGTGGTTTGGGAGTGTGCATCAGCAACCTTGCAGAAGATGCTGTATTTGAGGAGCTAGTGATCTTGAACAGACCATGTCTACTCTATTATACCTCGTAGTTAAGGCTTGAGAAGCCCGTATGTTCTTAATACAATCTCTCGTGTCTTTGAGAAAGGTAAAATGTAAACTGCGTGTGGATCACGGGGTGGGATGTAATGATCCTGGCCTGTGCTGTGCCACACATGCAAAGTGGCCTTCAGGCTCTGTGTGCTCCACAGCTTCCTTGGCTGCAGATCAACTTGTTGTAACGGAGGAGCCGTCAGGAGCGGGAAAGACCGAAGAGCCCGTTTTGTTGGGAGGCTGCCGCAGGCTGGAGAGCTGTGCTGGGCAGAAGCCCTGTGTCAGCCCCAGAGTGAGGGAATGGGATGGCTGGGAGCCCTCCTTTAGGTTAGCTCCGTTCTCTGAGCACTGGCTCTGTCAGTCCTCACTCTCACACAACCAATTTTCCTTCTGGAGTACATAGGACAGGGCCTTGGGCTCTTATGCCAGGGCTGTGCACTTAAATGCTGAGCACCGAACCTGGGTACCCAGGGCCTGTGCAGGCCATTTGCTTCCCCTGCTCACCCTGACAGGGTAAATATTGTACCAGAAGAGCCATCTATAGAGCAGAGGTGGGGGATCGACTGGGTCCTGACCTCCCTTTGGTGGAAATGTTCAGCTGAGTTGCTCTTACACATGCTCCAAGGCTGCAGTTTGTCTCTGTGTTTGCAAACTTTTAAATTTCTGATTTCTGTGTGTTGAATAATCCACAGATTAACCCAGAGTAATCCCCATCGACCTCATTGGGACATGGTGTATTAGGGTAACCAGATAATATTTTCCCCAGAGCTCTGTGGCAGGAACAGTCCTGGAGTCGGCTGTGAGGTAAATTAAAACAAAGCCCATAATGCAGGAGGGAGCAGCTGGCCTTAACACTTCTGCATTTGGCACAAACATGGCTTCAAGAGCTTTCAGTGAAGTGTTGTAGAGGTTTGTGACAGAAATGGCTGGTGTGGATGCAGCACAAAAGGAAATGTGCAGTGAGAGGTGGGGAGCTGGCCCTGTACTTGCAGCGGTGAGAAATGAAAGGTGGCACCTTTCAAACATGGAGCAGCTATTGCTGTCGTCTTGCATGTCCTCTGTGGTCCTGTCCTTAGATGGAACTGATTATATGTGATCAGATTTCCCTCCTTTGGGTGGGAGCGACTGGTGAGTGGCAATCAGGAATGCTGTGCTCTCTCTCATCTTCAGAGCAGCCACCAAACACTAAAGATGTGCTTTGCCATCTTGTATTGCAAAGTTATAAATGTTGGTGATATTTTTCACAGCTTAATTGCTGCCTTAACAGTTTCTGAGTGGATTTTTTTTGACAGCACTGTCTCATACCTTAATGATGTTCACCTTGATAGTTCACCAAGGTTTCTTCCCACTCTTACTGGCGTTGGGTGGGAAGAAAAACAGAACTATTGGCCCTGTGGAGAGCTAATCTGCCAGGTGTCTGAGCTGCCTTTCTTGCTACAGTGTTGGAGATGCTGTTTACCTGGCTTCTGAAACTGCAGCCCCTTGCTTTCTGACCTGGCATTTCACTATGATGAGCTAGGCTGGAAGATCCTTTCCTGAAGAAGGGATTTTTGTTCCTGCTAGACCTTTGTTTCAGAAAACATCTTCAGGGTGGAAGTGCTGGCTGGCTGGTACTCTGCATTTGAGCTTGTCTAAAGGAGAGAGTCAGAGCTCAGCCAGCAGCCTTTCCCAAAGCTTTCTGAAGGAAGAGGATTCTTTGCCCAAGGAGTAGAGGGCAGCAAAAGCAGGATAGCCAGCCCTGGGGTGGAAGTATTCATAATGTTTCATGGCCTTTGTAAGCCTACATGCACGTTCTGTGTGTTTTTCCTTGCATTAAGGACTTAGCAAGCTTATATGAAGGTGAGCAGTTATGCTCTGTACCTACTAGGAACTGGAGTATATTCAGGACAGATATTAAAAGATTTCTCAAGAGGAGTTAGAACTTGTTAAAACAGTAAGAAACCTTGCAGTGTCTTGGCATAAGAAGTGACCTACAGCTCTGTCTAGGGGTGATGAAGCATCAGGACAACAAAGCGTATAATGCTGTGCTGTACCAGTCCACTGCAAATTAAGGTCTGGTTTTGACATAGGATAATTAGGAGAGGGAAAACTTGGGTTACAGGAATACAGGTCATGAATTAAATACCCTGCTTACCGGGCAGACTGCTGGGGGTCCAGGTACAGTCAGTCTTTCCTGTGTGGAGATTCTTGAAATCTTATGCAGTGGCATGATGCCTGGGCGTACTGTGGACTAAAACCACACTAAAGACTCAAAAGGAAAGTGTGTTTTAGTTAAATGTAAGAGAGACTCACCTATCTGGTTTTGGTTGCTGGTGGATTGAGGAATGTTGGTGGAAACAGGGTGCTTTCACCAAAAAAGCAGATGGAAACTGCAGAACATAAGCTGTTAATATTTTCAAGGAGGTCCAGCCTTTTGCTGTGGGTGTAACAGGCAAACTTAAAGATTCAGAAAGTTTTGAAAGACTGTATGCTAAGTCTGGAAATGTTCTCCTTTTGTTCCTGTATTTGTAACCGTACTTGAAGATAGAAATGGCTGATGTTTCTGACTCCACCTCCTTCTATTCCTTCTCTTCCTCCCTGCCCACATGCGTGAGTTGAACAAGCTAATGTGTTGTCCATTGCGATTTAGCCAGGTTAATGCCACATGTGCGTTCAGCTACCGTGCCTTATACTGCAGGTGGTGGTGAGAGGCCTGTGACTGGCATTGCTTTGAGCTCAGCTTTGAGCTGCCGCTTGAGCCTCAGTTACAGCTTGCGCAAAGAAATTACATTAAATTATGACTAATCCATCAAGGCACCTTCCTGCAAAGCAGTGCCTCTCACAAGATCTGTCTCTGGGTACGTAGCCCTGTGACCACCTCGGCTTTCTTTTGGGGGCTTTTGAGGACTTTGTCACAGCAGAGACCTGTATCTTTTTGTAGTGCACTTTGGTTGAATACAAGAGATGATTTCCTCATTTCGAGAATTACTTCATTCATTTTCAGGATTATCTTGCCCCGTGCATTTACTTTCCCACAAATGGCAAAGCTCTAGCTGGGGGAGGAATGAAATCTTCTTGAGAAGCTGAAGCTTCTGATTTGAAATCTTCTAGTGCTCATCAGGAACAGTGAGTGGCCTTTTCTTCTGAGCCTCCCCATTTTCAAGATCTGTTGATTTGACTCGACTCTCATCTTTATTCATCCCGACTTCTGTAAAAGCAAATCTCTAGGGGAAGTTGGTGGGATTTGGAAACTGTGGCAACAGGTTCTGTGGCTGACTTGCTGATGGAGCTGCTGACAGGAGAGTTTATTTATTAGAAAACAAAGGCAATGGTTCCCATGTGCTGTAACATCTCACAAAGATGTATCTTTTTGACATATGTGTGTTAGGTTGCCTCCCAGGTGATGTGAAAATATTTGTCCAAGATGTATTCAGTAGTTCCTGAGGTTAGTCTTCCAAGAACTAGGTAATTACTGGAAAGTGTTGTCTTGTGTACCTTATCAAGAGACTGGCAATACAATGAAATAAAACTTAGCTATGGTGGAACTAGAATTGTTTGGACTTACTGGGTAAAACTTGCCCAATTAACTTGTTAATTGTCATTCGATCTATTTCCCTGTAAATATCTGTAGGTGCAGAGGAACAAATTCTCAAACTATTTCTTTGAGATTTTTGATTTCCTCTGCACTTTCTAAGTGTGTGCTGGTGCCCCAGCAGTTTCAAAATCTCAAAGTGAGTAGTCCGCTATTTGAATCTCTCTTAAAAGCTATCAATGTTGGTGCCTAGTATCAACAAAAGTTAACTGCTGGCAGACTGCTATAATCCTTATGCAGATCTTTCTCATTTACAGCTACATGTGAGAGTAATCCATGGGTGGTTTTTCCGTATTACCTGTTGTAGGTTATTTTGATAGTTGAGGAGTCAATATTCTCAAGCATATAAGTTTTAAAGGACACAAAATCATTCTAGCAAGATAAAGAACACATTGCAGATCCCTTTCCACAAGTAAATTCACTTGTGCTGATTTCTCCTTTGTGCTTTCGTGGCAAAAGTTGATCTCGTTCTGTCTTCTTTTCATTAAAAGCACCAGATTTTAATGTAACCATTTTTGTAATATTTGCATTAATTCTGCAACTCTAACAGGGGCAGAGCAGCTGTAATGCTTATACTTGTAGAAGCTTGAAATCACTGAAAATCAGTTGTGGTAATATATGTGCTTGATAAGACATGTCTTTCAAGTGTTAGCAAAGTCCTGACAACAGAAGTTTACATTTAATAGATAACATCTAACTCTGGCCTGCGCTCATGATAAATAAGACCGCGAGTCCTGCAGACATCCTGCAGCACCCATGTTTTTGAGGTAGCAATAACCCCTACACGTACATATCACAAGCATGCAGTTAGACCAACATGCGTAGCGAGCAGGGAGTTTCAGGGTGTTATTTACATGTAACTTAGGCATGTGGTTTTTATCACGTTGTATTTCCATTAGAAGGAAATGGTTTAGAAGTATACTGTGGTAAAAGGCAGGACGGCTGTGGTTTAACTGTCCTCAGCTTATCACCCGTTCTCATCACAGCCCACCTTCTCTGAACCAGTTGTGACTGGTTCAGTTTACAGGGGTTTTCCACTAAATAAATAACCAAACCTTCCTGCAAACAAACGGCCCAGCACCCAGAAGCCTTAAAAATCCACTTGTCCTCCTATTTGGGCTATATTAATAAAAATTAAAAACTTAATATGAAGAGTATATGCCCATATAGATAAACTTCAGGGACATGTGAGCTGTTTGTTGCAGATGTAAAACCTGCAACCATGTACTTGAGAAACCCCAGAAACTGTGAGGTGATGGCTGTACTCAGCATGGTATAGGGCTGCATTTTTGTGCAAAAAGCTTAAAAAGCTGTGTTTTCTCTCTGTTTTCATGCACTGCGTGGACAGCATCTTTCAGTTTTGTGTATGAGACATGACAAGTGGATTTGGGGTCATTTTAGTGAAAGGGGTCTTGAGTCATTAATGCAATCAAGCATTTCTCTAGCAGAGATAAAGGTAGAGGAGACCGGGACAGTAATATCAATGATGCTACAGAAATCTACAGTAAGTACATTCCAAAAATACCTTTGTAGCTATTTTATTTCACTTTGATTGAAATCATGCCTTAACAAATAATAGCATGGGATGTCAGCTCTTTCTCGAAGAGAGTTTGACTAAAGACTAGACATCACATCTTTCTTTCCATTGAAGAGTAACATGACATTGAAGGCAGTAGTTAGTCGCATTGGCTTCAATATGCAGATTGTAAAATATCTTTTAAGATACGCTGTTAGTAAAATAGCTATGGTTGCTAGAACTGAGCCTGACTTATGTTCTCCTTCGCTTGCGACAGTGAGCCCTAGAAGGCAATCCTGTTGTAACAGGACTGCATTTCCCCCTGGCTTGGCTTAGCTCTTCAACAGAAAAGGTGTAACGAGCTAGCTTTTATTGTTCTCTGTAAAAGTGCTCTGGTTTAATTCATTGAAAAGCAGAAAACTGATGGTTTTAAGGATCTTTGATTTCCTGAGGAATTTATACAAACAGAGAAATGATCAGGTTTTCTAGCCATCTTGGTACACGCTGTGGAAATGCTGGAGAACAAACAGGCCTCACAAATGCACTTTTATGAGCTTTTATTGCCCTCCACGTCCTTACAGATACGGCAAGTGTAAATGCTGCAGGCATTTATCTCCAAACTTAAGGGAGTTTTTGCCCCAAACAGAGCAAATGCTTTACCCCGGTATGTTCACTTCTGATTTTCCCACAGAAATTTGAAAGGAACTGATTTGTGAAATTTGGAGATGAAGAGTTCAAAGTCCAACATCTGAGAATTTTTCCTCCATTGTGAAAACATTTTCTCTATCAAAGCTTCAGCTTTAAGGTTTTGCTAAACTTAAAAGGTATCTCTAAACAAGAAGATGTTCGTGATCGTTACAATTTTTTTCTTTCTTTAAAAATACACTGTGCAGGCTTTCAGTTTGTGTCATAGTGGTTTTATGCTCATCTAACTTCTTCATTCAAAAATATTATGTTCACTTTTTAAAATTGTGTTTAATTGACTGTTAAAGCACACATCACTTCAGAATATTTAAGTCCTGATTTGGTGGATACATGAGAGTTGCAATAAATCCTTGAACGTGAAAATGAACAAATACCTGTGAATTTACAGCACAGGAATACTCGTAATTAAGCCTTAAGCGCAATGACAAAACACATCTGTACTTTATATGTCAAAAGTCCTGTTACACCTCTGAACTTCTGCGTGCATAACTACTTTTAACATAAGTACCGTCCTCATTTCTCAATATGGACTTCAGATTAAAATCCAAGGTTTATAACCTTACTCCTATTGCCCACCTTAGTTCAATACTCAGAAAAATTAGCAAAAGCAGACTGATATAAAAACACTAGCAGTAAAGCAAAACAAGCCCTATGCACTAATGCCAGAAAATTATTTTGGGATTTTTTTTTTATTACATCTAACACTGAGAGCAGGGAGTCTATATGGATAAGTATATAGCAAAGCAAATTGAAGACAATTTTGTAAGCCTTTCCTAAACGAGCATTTATGCTTTCTTTCCTTGGTGCTTGATTGGAGCCCACGTTCTGTAGATGAAGAACAGTACGATGAGATAGTACATGGAGCTCTTCAGAAGAAGGACGATGTACACTAAGTATGCCGTCCTGTGCAGTAAGTGATCTGTAACAAACATAAGACAGAAAAGTCTTGTTTAATGTCGCTATTGTACAACCTCCTAAAAGACAGGTAGAACTGAGACTGTGTAGTCTGTTTACTGCTGCAATTACACTGATTCCAGCGGAGAGTGTATAACCATATACAATGTCTGACTGTCCTTTGAGTGGGTTTGCACTGCTAGTAAGTTCTAGACCAAGCGGGTTTCTAAACATTAGGCTGCCTCTCAATGCCGCTGGGTTATTATTCCCTGCAAAGGCAAGAACATAATTCTAGTGCTTCCAGCACTGATTACCAGTAGCACTGTGTTTGCTTGAATCCTTTTGTGTTGGATTTTTTTGAACATAAGTGCTCACGATTCTTCCTAAATCCTCATTCAAGCTAAAAGAATATTTCATTGTCCAGTAGCACCGTGTTTGCTTGAATCCTTTTGTGTTGGCTTTTTTGAACATAAGTGCTCACGATTCTTCCTAAATCCTCATTCAAGCTAAAAGAATATTTCATTGTCCAAAGTGCTGGGCAATTGCCAGGCTAAAGGAGCATCAGCTGAAGCGCTGAGCATTTAACTACTTCAGGTATTTTAAAAAAGTGACACTTAGCGTGGGCTAATAACCTAGTAGCCCGAAGAGCATCTATAGCACCCTAATAAAGGTAGGAGAACCCTTTCTTATAATCCACAACAGAAGTTAATTCAGAGTAGCACTAAAGCATTTTTAAGTTACAGAGCCCACACTTAAAAGATTTCCTGTACACTATTTAGAAAGATCATTTTCATGACATTCTGAGCATACATAGCAATGTCTAATTCTTACATGACATGCATCGCCTTCCCACATTTCAATACATTTTATTTACCTGTATTAAAAACAGTGCTGTTTCCAGGATAGGTGATGCAGTCCTCCCCCTGAGGAGCGGTAGTCTCTTTGGAATCTAACGGAAAGAGAATTTCAATGCCCCAGTTAGGCTTTTCTTTAATTTTAACAAACACAAAATGAGAGAGAGGGAACAAAAGAGGCAGTACAGCAAAGGTGAAATGGGAAGTTAATATTAAAGGCCAACAAAAAAAAAAAAAGGATGTGTAAGATCTGCCTGCAGAGCAGATGCTCACAAGTAGGATTCATTTGCAGAGAGAATTTGAGGGGGGGAAATGCTCATAGAGACGTGACGGGGTATTTGTTGCCGTAAGCAGAAGGTTTGCCTTTGCCCTTTCAGGAATGTGTCCATTAGGCTGTTCCTTGGTAGAGTCTTTTTTATTTGGAACTGGAGTCAATTTGACCCCTTCATCCTGTCACTGAAGTAGCTTGAGTCTGTTTGCCTTCACAACGTGCTGTTCTTAGAAATGCAGAATAATTTACATCGAAAGAGACCTCAGTTTGTCTGTTACTTAATGGTTGCTCAATACTAAAGGATAATCTTGAGGAGAGTATGATCTAAGGTTCCCTTATTGGGAAATTGCTAATTTGGTGGTGGTGATTCTCTAAAATAAACCCTTTTTGTGCTCGAAGCAGCAAATTTGTGCTTCTTTTTGGTTATGGTGTTTGCATGCATTGATATACGGGCTTAAAGAAATCCATATTACATCCATAAATACATCCCCCATCCAAATAAACTTAAAGTATATTTTTGTCAGAATATAGTTTGAAGGTTGAAATGTAATGGTTATTTATGGCCATGTTCCTACTCATTGGAGTTACATTAATTTATAGTAAGTTGAACAGAGGTAGGTATTGAGAAAATATTAATCTAATCCAATATAGGCATCTTTTCTTAAAGATATTAGCATGATGTAAGCAATTTGCGTTGATTATAGGTTACTTTTTTCTGTAAAATTGCATTATCTTTCAGATTTTGCTTTGTGTCTTTCCACAATTCCAAAATCTTTCCACAATTAAATGAGATATCTTCTTTTCATACATAATTATTACCTCACTATTGCTGGACTATGAGTGTAGACTGGGAATTAACCGCCACGGCTCAGTGCAGACCTTTTGGAGCTATGCTAGTGTACACCTGATGACGTTCAAGAACTGCTCTTTTCCTGTTACAAAGAGACATTCACTTGGGGAGCATAGCACAGGCTGGGTTGCTTTTCCTGGGAAAACTTTGGTGGTTTGTTTTAGTAGTTGTTGTGCCAAGGAGAACAGATGCTTTCAGGAACAGTGATAGAAAGCATTATTTCTATAATTTTACTGCCAAGAAAAAGTGATGTCTATAATAATAAGTAGAATGAAATTTTTAACATTTAGTATGTACCTTGTGTCTGCAGTGAACCTTCTTTGCTTTCATGCTCATATTTGCAGTAATAGTTCTTGTCTTTGTTCTGCGCTGGTACAGTTAACCAGCTGCCGATCGAGTATTCATCCCCTTCCGTGGACTTCCAGGGGTCTCCTTTTGCTACGTCGTTCGTTACCTCCTTATTTTCTCCATCGGTCCATGTCACCCGAATAACTTCTGGGTAGAATTTCTCAATAAGGCAAACGTACGTTATCTGATCTCCATGTTCCTTCTGCAGGATTTCAGAGTTTGCTGGTGGAGAATTTCCTTTGTCTGGATTAGTTATTGGAGGAAAAAAAATTAACAAAATAGAGAGTTGGAAGATCAGTAGTGTACAGCAAATAAATACAGAGCCACAAAATTCAAATTCTGAAGAGCAACAACCTATATGTCTTATTAACAACTGTTTTAGCTCTCTAATTTGTTATGAAAAACTTAGGATTGGAATAGAAACACCTCATGTATGAAAGGAATTTTAGATAATACGATGGAAACAGCTGTAATTCCTCCATCCTTGGAGTAAAAAGAAGTTTTTAGCAAGCTGGACAAACCTGGCATTCAGACACACTTTATATTAAATATTATTTCAATGGACTCAAACAGCAAGTTTTAATTTTCAGTCAAAAAACAGTTACAAGACTATTTAGAATAAATGGGAATAGAAAATATGGCTTTTAACCTTATTTTTAGATGTGTCATTTTATACAGAACTAAAATAAATAGAGGCTTTTATGAGTATGGACCAGAAAATCAAGCTCAAACTCAGAAGACAAGACTCAGTTCAAATATTCTAAACTCATTTTTGTTTAGACAATAGAGGGTCTTCTAGAGTCTGAGGACTGTTTGATCTAAGCTTTGATAGTGTGCCATATGCATGGAGAAACATTGTTTAAGTCCTAAATTGTTTAGTGAACACTAACATCTAGACTGCTTCGTTCATGCTTCTTGTCAAGCAGCGCATCAGACAGAGGAAGGCTCGAGCAGACTAGGTCTACCCTTTAATACTAGAGTAGATTAAAAAGTATCTCACCAAAGATTTCTTGTGTATTTTATTAGAAAAATAAATTTAAGTCTGGTTATTTAAAACCTTAGAAACCTACTCAATGTTTGAAAAAATATTTTTGAGAAACATTAAGAAACTGAAGTATTGTTGAAGATATTAATAATGTCCCTTGAAACTGAGTTAGAAAATTTCAGACGACTATGTGAGAGCCTATAGCCCACAGCCTTCCAAGCAGTGCTGCTGTCAGAAAGTGTATTTGTCTGCACAAGTCCTTGACAATTATTAAATAATAGTTCCTGAAAGAGCTTTGTTCATTTATTTGATGAGAGGTATTTAATATTGCTTTATAATGTTTATGCAAAAACTACTACATGAAAATTTTGTCTACAGAATGTTAGAGGTAGGCCACCTACCTTTCAAATCTTGCAGTTTTATGTCCCCAGTGTAAATCCCCGCTGCTAATTAATGAACATCTGCCATATCTAATTACTTTTGTGATTTTTTTTTTTGGCGGGGTGGGGGGGAGGAGGCAACAAAAATATATAGTTGCTATTTTTTTTAAGACATTCTATGTATTTACCAAGTGAAGTTCTTGATTAAGACAGGAAAATGGAATCACAAAATGCTTTGGACCCCAAAGGTTGGCAATGCTGTTCCTTTAATACTAGATTTGTTTAAATGTTTGAATTAACACACCTGAAAAAGGAAAACTGAAACTAAACTAAAGCAGAACAACATGCTATATCTAGATAACATTTCTATATCCAAATAGCATATCTATCCATACCAGGGTTGTCGTAGGTGATGTGCTTTGTGAAACATGCTCAATATGAACATACGTGACTATATTTTAAATGAGAAGTGAGCTGTTTCCACAAGCTAACTGTAGGTAATCTCCATTTCATTTGCCTCTCTGGATTGAACTTTATGTTATTAGGAGAAGTCCAAATCATCCAGATTTTGTCCACACAGAGAAGGCATTTTGATATTTAAGAGTCTGGTTAAATGTGAAATTCTGCAGTGTGTGCATAGGCAGTGCTCATGGGTAATAATTTTTGTCTATGCTTAACTGCAAGTGAAGACTAGATACAGTTTTCAAAATTTACTTTTGTTACATAGAAGGTTTGTTTAAGACTATTTTTTTTTTTAAGGCAGCAGAGACATTTTAGGTGTCCATCTTCTTACATTACTCTTTGTCTTTAGATTCCTGTGTAAATCTCTGCCACTGAATTTGAGCAGCTAGATACACTGGGTTTAAAGTGTGGTCTGGCTGGGTGGGGCAGTTTTCGTGCGTTCTGAGAAAACACATTAATATAACCATGTATTTTTGTCAAAAAGCTTCGACCTTTCTTTAAATGATCTGGCTATTCTAGAGCAATCTTCTACATTGCATCCCCCTTAAAACAACCTCACTGGACTATTCCATTCTCGGTGTTTAATAACAAAGATGTCCAAAGCGTAAGGGTGGCTGCTTTCAAAAAGATAACCCTTATATTATGAATTTCATTCATTTCAGAGATTTATCATTGAAACGTGAACTGAGTTCTATTGTACCAGAAAAAAAATTGCTAACAATTTTATGGTTCTCTAACATTAATTCAGGGGTTAATTTTATCTTCTTTACGCATCAGTCCTCCCAGGGATGCAAGATTAAACTAATTTCTAAAATAATTAATTTGTTCGAGAGTTGTATATGTTCAGAAGACCACGATACAGCTCCTGTCCCAGTGACAATGCACTCTGCAAAGCCTCATGACTATTTTAGATGTTTCTTTTAGATTTACAAAGCTTATTAAGTTACCCTGACTAATTACAGTAGCCTAAAATTTAACTGTCTGGTTTGATGTTATTCTCTGGGATTATCAAATCTAAATAGAGAGACAGAGAGATATGCTTCCAGCTGCTAGTTCGTCCTGCCCATTTTAGAGACTTCTATAAAGATGGCATAATTTTCATCTCTGGAATTGCCAGTGTCTTTCCATCTACCGTAAAAAGACCGTAGGTGCTTAGCTTAAATGAAATACCAAAATCATATCACAGTACTGAGGAAACTTAAATAAGTACTTAAATAACTGCAACTGTGTGTATGCATGGGAGAGTCTCATGTACACACAGAGGTGAATGGATGACAGTGGAGAACTGAACAAATTCAGTTTTGCATATATACACACATATATATAAGTAAGTTCGCTTGTGGGGAAAAAAGAAACAAAAAATCTCCATAAACTGTAGGTGTGTTTATGGAAAAAAAGGATGAAAACTGGTAGAATTGGCTGTAGATTTTGATGTATTTTCAGGCTGTTCTGTAAAGTCGTTAGAGTCAACAAGACAGTTTACACTGTTTTTTCTGGGCAAATGATGTGATCCTTTCTGAAGAATTTTAAAGTCATGAACTTCCACTCCACTGTCTTTTTCGATTTAGTTAAACTTTCAAAATTTTTGCTGTTTATTTTGTTAAACAATATTCTAAGTCAGGTTTGAAGAGGTACGTAGGTCTTAGTTTTTGAAATAGTATATAAGCATGTGCAGATATTTCTGAAGCTAAAACGTGAAACTCCTCTACAGTTTCTTTACAAGCGCCTATAAGTAAGATCGATAAATGAGATCAAGGTGTTCTTAAGCTGAAATTTTAATTCTCATTACTTGGATGATCCCACAAAATAGAGTAATTTTGTCTGATACTGAAAGTTCCTCATTTCCCCTTCAAACCAGTGGGAGATGCGAGCACTCAGCTTACTCAGCTCATCAACAGCATTCTTGTCCTGCTTGCCAGCCACTTCAGGTATTTTCAGTGATAATCACGTAGTACAGTCCTGACCTACTGTGAGCCTCCCCAGATACCTTAAAGAGCTGTCAGCCTTCACTCCAAAGCTTTCCCATTACAAAACTTAAAAAAATAAGTCTTTGAAAACACTTACTGGAGATGATGAGTTTTGTGCCAGAACCAAATACCTTTTCGAACACCCACTGGTACATTCCCTTACAGAAACTGCTTGGAAAATTTTGGCCTGACAAGGACCAGATTTACCAACCATCATATGAACAGTAAGGGTCTATTCATTTGGCTACATGAATGTAGAAAATGGGAATTCAATCTCAGCTAATGCTGCTATTCCCAAAGAGCCTGTAGTGATACATACTTTAAATTCAGTTTCAAGTTAATCTTCACCATCGCTTGTTTAAAAAAAAAGATCAAAACAAACGCTATTGCTGTCTGAAGCAGTGACTGAGCTACCGTATTTCCTCTAGATTTTTTTTTTTTCTGGGATAGTGAGTGTTTTTGACCACACAATTTAAAAATATATGCATGCTGGACCACCATTTCACTGAATTAATGAAAGACGGTCCTGAACAGCCACAACTCCTCTCAAGCCTGGTGGAGAGGCTTTTACTCATTTTGGGCTTAATCTCCTTCATGTTGAAGTTACTGTAATCTGCCTAAATGGATGTGGGATTAGGACTGTTCACCCTCAAATCCTGCCCTACTTGCCTACACGGTACTATTGCAGGCAGGCAGTACCAAAAGGAAACATCAGACGTGCATCTATGTATGCTGTAGAGAAGCATCAACTTCCATCATTCCCATGCATGTCCTTCCCCAGGGCCTTGTGGCTTCTCCCCAGGGAAAACCATGGGCATCTCACATGAAATCCTCCTGACACTGAAACCAATGGCAATATTTCGAAAGGTCCAGGATTTCCCCCCACATTTTAATCTTCTGATTATTTATTGTCTGCCTGCAGCTAACCAATGCTACGGCGCATCCAGGAGAGCTCAGTTCCTCTTGGCTGGAAGAAATCATAGAATCATTATAGTTGGAAGAGACCTCAAAGATCATCAAGTCCAACCTTCTACCCAACGCCACCATGGCCACTAAACCATGTCTCGGAGCGCCACTTCTAAATGTTTTTTGAACACCTCCAGGGATGGTGAGTCCACCAGCTCCCCAGGGAGCCTGTTCCAATGGTTAACGACTCTTACAGTGAAGAAGTTCTTCCTGATATCCAACCTGAACCTCCCCTGGCGCAACTTGAGACCGTTTCCTCTTGTCCCGTTGCCAGTTACCGGGGAGAAGGGACCGACGCCCACCTCGCTACAACCTCCTTTCAGGTCATTGTAGAGGGCAATGAGGTCTCCCCTCAGCCTCCTCTTCTCCAGACCAAACCCCCCCAGCTCCCTCAGCCGCTCCCCATCAGACTTGTGCTCCAGACCCTTCACCACCTTCGTTGCCCTTCTCTGGACTCTCTCCAGCCCCTCAATGTCCTTCTTGTAGTGAGGGGCACAGAACTGGACACTGTATTTGAGGTGCGGCCTCACTAGTGCGGAGTACAAAGGGATGATCACTTCTCTAATCAACTTTGTTAGGACAAATCCACGGGAAAGACCTTCCCCTTGACCAAACAGAGAGATGCCGAGCTTCAGCCGTGGTTTAGGGGATCCGCTGGCACTCACAGTGTTTTCCTGTATAGCACCTCTATTACCCCTGCTCTGAGGCCAAGGGGCGATCGACAGCCGCGCTTCTGAGTCACCCTGACCCCGCTGCTCTGAGCAGTAAGCTTTGAACAAGGGAAATAGCTCATGCAGCCCGAAGTATGCAAAAGAAGTTCTATTTCAGCAATTTATGGTTTATATGAAGTCCTATAGTTTACCCCGACCTCTCTTACACAAGCATTTGGGTGCTAAAGAAATGAATTAGACTGCTGTGAAGTCCACATCACTTTTCTCTATTATACTTTTAAATCTGTACTTTAATTTGTATTATAAGATAGCATATCACATTCCCTCTCCTCTAGATTTTGGATTATCAGAATAAGGCATATTTTCTCTAGATACTAAAAAAACTTACCAGAAACAATAAGCTTTGTGCCAGTTCCGAAGACTTTGTAATAGCCACTGTATACAAGTGCTTTGCAAAAACCCACCTAGTCTCAATGTTTCTAAAACCTCATTTTGTGTCCCAGCTTAGCCTCATTTTCTTGTTAGAAATGCACTTGTTTCTTTTGACACTGATTTCCATAATTAAAACTTTCCTTACAAAATGCTGTATGGATGAGCGTGTGTTTGCTCACACAACAGATTTCACTTATGTTAGTCTTTCAGGTTTAAATAGATAAGCTTGCATGTACATAAAAACTAAGGATTCAGCATACTGACAAAATGGAGGATGGAGCCCTAATTTAACAGTGCACATTCAAAAGCACGGAAATATTTAAGCAGATCCTGCGCACCTGAGATTTGTTATTTTCTGGGACTCCTTCAGCATCCCCTGAGGTTTCCATGGAAAACGTGAGGAACAGTAAAGGTTATCACCTTGACAACATGGGAAATAATACATTCATATATATATATATATATATGCATTTACATCTGTGTACAACAAGACCCTAGCGCTGCATGCTGTCACCAATTCAAGCTGATCTTTTTGGGCCACGGCTTTAGGATAACAGAGACTATTATGAACAGGGGAATGTTCACACGGAAACCTGTTTGTGAACGTTGCCTTAAAAGAATCAGATGCTGAATTCATCTTCATGCCCATGAAATCCTTAATATTTTAAAGCTGTTAGCAAATGTTCCTATTAATATTAATCATAGTAAGAGGCTTTCACTCTGCAGATTTCTTTTCAGTGACTACATTTTCCCTTATTTATGTCTTACAGCTGCATCCTTCTGCCCTAACACTTGTTTTGACTTTCAAGTCTGCAGGGTTTTGATTCAGGGCTTCATGTTTTTCCCCCGTTAAAAAAAAAGTACTAATGCAAACTAATGCATACATTAATCTTCACCATTTTGATTTAAAATGGCAGAAAGTCAGTTTAATCCAACTTCAGGTAATGTTTAAATAGATTTAAGTATAATCTATCTTTAGGCAATGTATATTTTATAATACATAATTACAAAAAATAATTCTAGCTTTTTGAACTCTGAACTTCAGTGCATTTGATGAAAACAAGGTAGATACTTCAGTAATATTTAGGAGATGGCTTTTAAAAAAATGAAATATTTCTGCCATAATTTCTGCTATGAAATTATTTCCTAGAAATGTTAGTAGATTGTTCTTTTTATTGCTTCAAAATAAGTTAGCAGTACTCTTGTGAGTTGCCAGGGACACCCAGCTGCAGCTGTAGCAGAAGAGATGGCAGAGGGAAACCATCCCCACGCTGGCTGAGCAAGCCGCTCGGCTGCCGTGCGGAAGGAAAAAATTGGAGAGGCTGGTTCAGTCTTCAGTTCAGTCTCAGCTTCCCTGTTGCAACCTTTTGAATTCCTAAATTCCCTGGAAAGTTACTTGGAGAAGAATCTTGTATTGCCAGTTTATGTTGGATTAATATTCCCGTTCTGCTGTAAACTTCTAAAACCTCATCTGTTGACCAAATGCAAATGCCAAACCAGCCCTTCTGTTACCTGCATTATTGTCAGTCTCAAGCAACTTTCTTTTGATCAGGACTAATTAAAAGAGACCAAAAAGAACAAAATCAAGTTCATTACAAGTTTTTATATATTTGACTCTATATATTTGATTCTTTTAGTATAGATTTGGGAAAAGATTCTACTCAAGCTCAAACCCTGATGATTCAGTTGAATTAAGGTCACTATTCTAAGTCCTGCTTTTCTCCATTCCTTTCCATTAGGAATACCTTACTGAGCTAATGCTGAATGGTCACCTCTGAAAAGACAAGCTGTGATGAAGTACCTGATCTTAAGTGTGAGGTAACTACAGCCCTTTTACTCTGTTAATTGGTCAGAAGCCTTGGCTGCATAAAGACAAAATCCTACAGACTTAGAGTGATACTTGAAAATAATTTATTTTAAACTGTAGATACTAAAAGCATGGCAGCTACCTGATTAACAAGGTAAGGATTTTCACTAAAAACAACACGCTTATCCTGACATACATATTTCTGTTGAATTATAGTTATGATGTACTTAGTCTTTCTGACATAAATCATTAAAAACAATCTTTACCTGATATGCTAATACACATTTATCTATTTAACCAGGCTTAAAACATTTGGTAACAATAGTTCCTCTGCCTTGTGTTTGTGTAGTTGTTTACTCTAGGATTATGGCATTTAAAGCACATTTAATGGGAAAAAGAAGATTTTTGTCCTCCACTTTCCATTAAAATAAATGTCTCTGCAGGAAAGGCAAAAAAAACGGATCACTTCATATGCATGTTATTAAGCAATAAGAAGAGCATTTGGAGGTACTAATTTATTTCTACTGCCCAAGTGCTGTGTACGTGACAAAAATAGTTACGGACAAGTTATTTCACTTCCGGTAGCCTGATTAAAAAAGGATTTTGGCAATGGCCATCGCATATTGCTCCTTGTATCTGTGTTGGGAAGAGATTTTCCTTTTTTTATGCTTAATTCACAGTCACAGCTGCTTGATTCCCTGCTTATTCCTTCAGTACAGCTGGAGGAAAGAACGAGGGCTCTGGAAACTACTACAGGCCATTTTCCACCACACTTCCAAGGAGGAGTATGATCAAAAGTAGCTCAAAATAGCTCCTTTTCAGCAATGTTTGTGATCCTAAACCACTACATTACAAATACAACGAGGCTTACTGTAGGAATGACAAGCTGGGGAGGGGAATCCCGTGCAAGGATGTTGCCAACTAAGGCTTGAAGTGGGCTGAGTGCCCTCTGGGACACTGTAACACTCATCTATATGACCAGCCCAAGCTCCTATAGCTTATTGTATGGAAAATAGCATGCCACTTACCTGACACAATGAGTTTTGTACCGGAGCCAAACATCTTGTTGTAATAACCAATCACAGTGAATAACGTCTTTGCAATAACAGTACAGCTTGGTTATCTTTATATGGGTAAATAGTATTCTTTAAAAAAAATCAGATTTGCTGTATAATCAATTTTTGGACCCTAGAAAAGTAAAAAAGGAGCAGTTGCCTAAACTAAACTGGAAAAAAAAAAAGTGTGGAGGTTTTTGAGGGCATGTATGTTGTTAAATGGACAGGATTCATCTCAACTAATTTTAGTCTTCTGAAAATTTAGATGGATGGTGCAGATTGAGCACCTTGGGTCCATCTCTGCTTTCTGGAGAGAGGCAGCACCAGTAGAGGATCTATTTGATCAGATATTGGCCAAGTAATTTACTCTTTATACACCCCTGTAAAATCAGACCTAGAACTGATGAACATTATGCTGAGATCTGAGCAGCACAAGACCCCCAACCAATATTTTTGCTGTCAGTAACATGAAGCAAAACCCTGCTTGGGTTGGAATCAAACCTCCCACTAACAGATACACTGATTTCAGGTGGTCAACATTACACAGACTGTTTTCATCTCAGGCACTTAGCTGAGCTGAATTACAGGCAAGTATCAAAGCACCTGAAGTTTACTTGAAACAAAATAATTTTGATAAGTATGACAAAACATTTTGAGTTTGACATTCTTCCTTAATAACGCTAATAACTGATAAATTGTTTCTGCAAAAACTAGGAAGGGAGCAGCTTTTCAACTATGCGTATCTTCAGATAGTTCTGGATACATCTCAGATAACGCCTTTCATTTGGTATAGTCAGCCATATTGCTAAAGGAAAACGTTTTGCTTTTCAAAGTAACCCAAAGGTTTAACACTTTTCTTTCAGAATTAATTAGAAATATGACAAAGGTTGAATATCTGTATTTAAAGAGAAAAAACATCTTTCAGTTCTCCAAATGCTATCTTTGCCATATTTAAAGTAATGTTTCAAAAGAAAATAACAATGTGGTTAGTCATACATCTGTGCTGTAACAGTTGTTGTGTTTCCCCCATTTCATACATAAATACAAAACAATTGTGTTGTGTTCTGCATATGGAAATGCTGTTCAAAAGGAAAATCCTGCAAAGCATTCAGTAGGGTTAAAACTAGCAGGAGCTAAAATAGCAGAGCACTTCACGCAGCCAGTGTCTAACTGTATTGAAAAGCATTTCAGAAGTAGTTAAGCTTTACATTTTGCACTTACTTGAAACAATAAGCTTAGTTCCACTTCCAAATATTTTGACATCAGCATCCCACAGTCTGATAATGCTTAACAATATCTCCCGCACTGCACTTTTCTTGCATAGGCTACAGAAAAGTCTCTCTGATTTAGAGGTTGGTGATAAATCTGGCTCAGTGCAATAGCTGAATTTTCAACATTGAAGTGAGTAAAAAGTTCAGCTTTTTAACACCAGCATCTTCTGAGAAGAAGGCAGTGCTGTGCTTATTTTATAACTATGTGCTAATCTTTTTAGCCCTGGGATTTTTCTAACAAAGATCTGTCGCATCTGATCTGCTAGGTTTTCTCTGAAGGAATCTCTTTTTGCTGTTCTAAGAAGAAATGCAGTTACATTATGATTCCCAAAGGAAATTAAGAAAGTTTACTCGTTATTTGTTGATTTAAATATACAGGTAAACAATTTTTTTTCCTAAGTGTCCTATCTTGCAAATTACTTGTTATGTGAAAGTACCTTAACTAAAGTTTCATCGAACTCTTATTTTGAAGCCCATACTTTAAATGCAAAGTCTGTATTCTAAACAAAACTTACTGACACCTGTAACTAAGTTCATGCCTTTGGTAAGTGGTTACGCTGTCGTCTTTTCGGCAAAAGCAGCTTCCTCTGCATGAGCAAAGTTTAATTGCAAATTGCAGCAGAGAACATTTGTGGTCAGAGGCATGGATAACATTTTAAATTTCTCTGTAACTCTCCTCTGCTTTTTACAGTTTGACTTAATTATAGTTACCTTGACAATAAATATCATGGATTTTCTGAGCAACATACTGTAGGCATTGCTAGATGCTTTATGCTGAAAACAACATTCATCCTATTGATCGCATAGCTTCACCGCAATTAATAATACAAATGCAAAAGTAAACCAGTTACTTTCAGTAGGGCCAGGAACTAGAAATTTGTTACAGTCCAGGCAATTTTCCTTCCCAATCAACTTAGGCTGAACCACCTCTATCAATAAGAAACTTTTTGCATTTCTCACTTGCTGTTCTGAGAGTAAACTTTCAAGCAGTTCACTTTTCTTTCCCAGAACAGCAATGAATCCATTCTAATGTTTAAATTTTTACCTCTCCTCATTTTTCCATTCCCCCGTCCTTAATAAGTATTCAGTAATTGTTCTAGAGGTGATCTCTCTATTCACGAGGTCAATATATTTATTGTCCATCAGCCCACCCAGCTGGGGCACCACACACAGTTCACAGGCAAAACATGATTTATCAGGCAGAAATTAATTTTCCTACAGTCTTTCATTCTTAATTATCTGAGAACCTGAATGACTCTGCAAAAATCAGATCAGTAATAATGGCACTTACTAGAAACAATTAGCTTGGTTCCCCTGCCGAAGTATTTGATCCAGGTGCTCCACACTATGTTTTGACTTTACAATAATCTAACATGCTCTCTTGCTATGCCATTGCTGAAGAAAGTCCCATTTTTTTTCCCAGTCGTCAGCCCTGGGAGACTGTGTGAAGCCTGGCCCTTGGCTGCTGGGAGGATGTCAGGAATTTCAGACTTGCACCTGCTTGTTCAGCTGATATCTAAAGCCCTTCGGAGCAAAACTCTTTCCTAAAGTGTGACAGTTTTGTTAGATAATGTCTTCGCTTAACACCTAAGAGGTAGGTGAAGTTTTCTCTTCAGTTTTAGATACACAAATAGGTGCACAGGGTTGTGCATGTAAAAAAACCACATACCTTCAGGTGACGATCTTGCTCTTTCCCAAAGGGTTACACCCCATCTCACCTGCAATTAAGTGACATCAAGTAGTATTAGTGTGGAATTCACGTTTAGTTGGTTTTTTACAACTCAGTGGAGGGAAAGCCAGCACGATAAACATCGCGAAGATATCTGTGTGCTGCAGGTTGTGTTTTCTGCCTCTGGTACGTTGTTACTGTCTGCTCATCTCCTGGAATCACTCCAGGCTCTGCAACAGCAGCTCACCGGCAGCTTTTCACATGCTGGCTGGTGGGAGATGGAGGCTTTTCCTTTGCGCAGGAGTTTCCTGTAAAACAGCCCAAGATAACATCAGAGGAGTCACCGCTACTGTCAATCAAACAGCCTGCATGCTTAGTTTGCCATTTAAAAGACGCTGAGTTTGAGTACTTCTGGGATCTCATGTGGCATACTGACTGCAAAACAACATTAAGAAAGTACAATTTGTGGTTAGAGGGAGGAACTAGGCTGGGGGTGAAGGTCTTTCAGTTGAAGTAGGTGTAACAAAAGCAATCGTCTACTCTGAAGGCTCCTGGGCAGGAACATTGTAATCACAACCACAAAGCAATGGCAGGAGCGATGTGGACAGAGACCGGTGCCCACCGGTGGTTTTCCTGCTGTGTCCTTAGACACATAGCAGAGGAGGCCACCACCACCTCACCGACAGTTCCTGGGACTCCTGGGTTATGGTCACGGCAGTGTATAGCTGGGATGTCTCATTAGAAGGGACAACGTGAAACAGTGCACGTTGCAGACAGCTTGTCTAACTCCCCTGTATGATCTGGGCTTGGATGAGGAGGACAAAACAGACCTATAACCATTTGGAGACCTAATACATATTTGAAATTGTTGTGTCACTTTTTCGTCCCGTCAAACTAGTATTCTTTAATGAGTTACACTTTGGTGAACCAAGTGAGGAGAGTATCGGGGTACCACAGCGAAGGAAAGTATTAAGGAGAGGCTTGATGGTAGAAAAAACCTCTGTGGATGAATTTCTCAGGCATGCACCTTGAAGCAGTAGCTAGGAGGGATGCACTGCCTATGAATAAGTGTGAAAAGTTGTTCTTAACTATGCAAAGCTCTTTTCTTTGGTACTCACTTTGGTAACTCCGTCTCCACCTTTTTTGGTGATTCAGATGCAACACCAGTGAAACGCAGACAGTGATAAGCAAGAAGATGGGGAAAGGGAATGATACAGCTCAAAAAATGAACAAAAAAGCGCATCTCCAGATTTCAGGAGGAAAATCTTCCTCCTCCAACAGCTACTAACTTTTCAGTGAAACTAATACTCCTTTGCCTTGCCTCAAATTTTTGCAAACCATCAGGCTAAAGCTCTCTACTTCAGTTTTCTTTGTCAGGCCAAAGGCTTTGAAGCATTATAGTACCATGTGCTAACCTATTTCCAGGAACAACATTATGGAAAAAATAAATAAATAAAAATGCCCCTGTCCATTAAATAAATCATTACAACCAGACCACTGACATGCTTGACCGAAAAGGAGGAGCAGGTGGAAAGGAGAGGATGGGTTAGATGTTGGACAGATACTGGACCATCACCGTTCCTTTTGCACTGTGCACTTGCTCCGTCGCAATCTCTGGCTTTTGGCAGCTGATGCTTCCAAGGCATCAGTCAGCACTGAGAACGTCCTGCGTCTCCAGAGCTTGCGCCTGAGGCCAGGCGGTTCATCCACACTGGGGATGTGAGCTGGGATCTTTGAAGTTGTCTGTGGTTGAGACACTGAGGGAGTATTTGTCTCGGTGATCTCGGAGTTTCTGCCAAGGTGACTCTGCCAGTACGCGCAGTAGTAGGTCGCAGCGTCGTCTGGAATGACATTGTTTATTGCAAGAATACACACTTTCTGGCTAGAAAGTCTTTCAACTATGTACCGGTGTGCTTGGAAGCCCTCGTCTACTGTTTTTGACTGTGAAAAGTAGAGAATCCTCTCTGGAGCTTTATTCGCCTTCTGCTGATACCAGTGTATGACGGTGTTATCAAAATCTTGGGAGACACCTTTAAAGTGACATTCCAGGCGCACAGTTCCTTTAGCCTTGGTGATGGAGAGAGGGGTCTGCACGGGAATTTCTTGTGCAAATCCATCTAGGAAAGAAAAGAGGAGAAAGGATGTCACCAGCTGAATTCAGGGATTTGGGAAGAGGCCTGTTAGCACAGCCAGGGGTGCCTGTGAGGAAAGATCTGGAACTACGGAAGGACTTACAAGACCAAGCGGTTGTGGCCACAAGCGCTGCCAGCAGCAGCATGTTTGCTTGTCACGCTCTGCTGTCGCGGGGAGTCAGAGGAGAAGGAAATCGGCTGTGGTGCAGTGTGAGCAATGCTATGTGGGAGGAGGAGGGGACTCCCTTGGGTGGCAGCTGGTGACGGTGTGCGTCAAGGCAGAGGAACCTGTCCCTGAACTCCTGCTGGGAGCTGTGGGGATGGGGGAGCAAGTGAGACGGGACGGGACGGGACAGGACAGGACAGGAAGGGAAGAAGGAGACTCCTCCCTGCATGAGGCTTTGCTCTGTGGACAGCCCATGGACGGCCACTGTGAAGCTCGGGAAGTGCTGGTCCCCTTTGAGACATCTGGAGTGAGCTAGAGGTGGTGAAACCACTGGAGATGGGTCCCTTAACGGTCCACATCGATTTTGCTACCACCAAGCAGGCATAGTGATGCCACCTGCTCCGAGGACGATGCGGTCTGCTTCAGGAAGCTTTCTGACACCATAACAGGACCACAAGGGAAGGTTTCTTGAGACAAACAGCAACGTTGCCTGCAGCACTGTAAGTGCAGTAGCGATGGAGGGTGCAAGCCACTGCACGTGGAAGGCAGAAAACAACAAAAAATAAGGATGATCCACTGAACTAAGCGGAAACTCTTTGGAAAACTGCCATGAGCTCCTATGACTAAAGACAGCATGTCAGAGTCCCAGTTTCTGGCTGAGAGCTGTGCGTCACACCCTTGACCAGTCCTGAAGATACCAACAGGATCCAGTGAAATCAGTGAGCACTTCCCTCCTTTAAACTTCACTTTGTCTTTAAGGCGTTTAGGACCTGAGGTTACTGGTGTTTAGTGTTTATTTGCAGCTAGCCTGACCTTCTTTCTGAAGTCCCATAGCTCATTCCGTGTGATGGCCCAGCATTTCAGGCATCCAGTTACACCCCTCATCAGACAAAGAAAAGCTGATGAGTAGGCACAGACAGGGCTAAAAGCACAAGCAAAAATTATTCCTTGTGTGAAATGCTTGCTGTGCTCAGGGCCACGTACTAACTCACTGCAAATTTGAAATGAGTCCCTCAAACTTGATAGTTTTAGCAAATCTCCCACCTTCCCCAAAACCCCTGTTCATCCTATTTGCCTTAACATGAAATGAAAGAAGAGGATGGATAGAAGCAGCACATCATCAGCTATGGTAGAAAAGAGACTGTAAACCTCTGATTTAAATTGCTCTATATGAGATTTTGTGGTATCCGAGTTAGGTAAACGATACTTGCAGAGACCCACAGTTGCTTACATGTACAGCAGGGAAGACCATAGAGGGGACCTTTTTCCTAGAAGCGCTAGGCTGTGGCAAGCATGTTGTTCCTACCACCAAGGTGCTTTCTTCAGCATGTTGACTTTCTTTTGCAGCCCTCTTTCCTGGGGACAGCAGTCGCTGGACTAGAAAATCAATGCAATGATTTTCAGACTTCTGCCACGGTTGGGCAAGAAGCACGAAAGGAGCAGGTGAGTTTCAAGAATTTATGTGCTAAGTCTTCAGGCAGTGCGGATTTCCTTTGTCCTTAAAATAGTAGATGTGCGTTTGGAGTTGAGAGTGCTAATGGCAACCCAGACTTTGAAAAGGAGAGTTGTGTGGGTTAGCTCCTCTTTTGGGGTAACAGAACAAGGTTTGGCCTTTCTGCAGCTGATGGAGTGAGAAGACTGGGGAAGTGGCACAGTTACAACTCTGTGGTTCAGACGTTGACGGAGGTTTTCTTTTTGCCTTGGTGACCTTCGAATTCCTATCACAGTGAGGGTCCCAGTAGGCGCAGTAGTAAGTAGCAGCATCGTCTGGCATTACATCTTTTATTGTAAGAACACAGCGGTTCTGGCCAGAAACTGTTTCAACAATGTACCTGTTCACTTCAAAGCCACTTTCAACCGAAGCTTTCCCTTCTGAAAAATACAGTAGCCTCTCTGGAGCTTTACCCTCCTTCTGCTGATACCAGTGTATGACGGTGCCACCGAAGCTTGCCCCCAGTGATTTAATTTCACAGGTCATCCGTGCACTTTTTCGGAACTTGGTGATGGATATAGGGCTTTGCACGGGAATTTCTTGTGCAAATCCATCTAGGAAAGAAAAGAGGAGAAAGTATGTCACCAGCTGAATTCAGGGATTTGGGAAGAGGCCTGTTAGCACAGCCAGGGGTGCCTGTGAGGAAAGATCTGGAACTATAGAATGACTTACAAGACCAAGCGGCTGTGGCCACAAGCGCTGCCAGCAGCAGCATGTTTGCTTGTCACGCTCTGCTGTCGTGGGGAGTCAGAGGAGGGCGAAAGGGACCCCGGACGGGGACAGCGTTGTGTGCGAGGAGGAGGGGACTCTCCTGAGCGGTCTTCAGCGATGGGTCTGCTGTGTGCAAGCAGCTGGAGCACACTTGCCGAAAACTCTTTGAAGGCTGCAAATGCTAACCCTGGTTAGGAGGCCGTAGTCCTGTCTGCTTGTCAGGTCAATCCGGGGAACATTGGGAAATCCAAGGCTCGTGGATCCCTCTCAAACTCGAGCCAGAGGCACTGAGAAAGGACTGCAAGCGAGAGCAGCTCCAGCCGTGTATCGGGGCGTGAAGGTTCCAGCCCCAAGGACACCGCGGTGGGCGGTGAGTGCGTGCCGTCACCCAGAGGGGCGAAGAGAGGCGTCGAGTGCGCGAGCAGGCGGGAGGCATTCCCCCATCCCGTTAGGGACCTCCTTTTGCTGCCTCAGCTTAATCAGCCAGCTGCGGCATGACGAAGTGCCCGGGGTGGCCCCGTGCCGGTGCTGTCCTCCACTGAGAGAGACCATCAACCTGGAGCAGCCAGGGCAGCTGCACTGCGGGGACGTGCCTCCGCTTTGGTTTTGGGGGCTGGAGGAAATGCACGGCCGCAGGACTGGGGTTTCAAAGCTCGCTGAGATGCAAACACTTCTTGGAAAGGCAGACTGGAAAAGCAAAGCGAGCCCGTTGAGTGTCAAGAGCCGTGGCAGAGGGGCATCTCGATGAGCGGGGCTGGTGCTGCGGGGCACTCACCAGTGACCCAGGAGCCCGGGCTGCAGCTCACCGGGTGCGAGGGAGAGGAGCTGCTTCGGCCTCCCTCCTGCTGGCAGTTGGCCACGTGCAGCAAGGCGGTGGTGAGCCCGTGCTGGCTTGGAAAGGTGCTGTGAGTGCAGGGAGAGGC
>NW_009595706.1:0-311 GCF_000690535.1 Cariama cristata
CCACCGAGAGCCCAGGCTCGCTCCATCTCCCCCTCAGCAGTGCCCCTCGCTCAGGGACAGCGACCACCGCATGCTGTTTCAGGGGAAAAACCAACACCCCTGGGCCCTGCGGCGTGGGGGGAAGAGGAAACCCCCCAGCCACCAACCTGAGTGCAGGGTGGGAAGACCTTGGTCAGTCTTGTCTCCAGGCTCACCTCCGCGAGCAGCCGACCAGGGTGGTTGCGCCCCAAGAACAGCGGCACGGGAACAGACCTGGATCTGCGAGACGTGGGCAGGGGCCAGCACGAAGGTGCCTCACCAGTGGAAAAGCA
>NW_009595706.1:333-651 GCF_000690535.1 Cariama cristata
CCCCGTCAAACGGCCGGGGCACCCCGGGACCGGCCACGGGAGCCACTTCTCTCCTCCCATCACACCAGGAGCTGAGCACGACCTTCCTCCGCTGCTCACACAGGGACCTCCCGTGGAGCAGGGTTGTGTTTATTTGTTTTTATTTATTTGTTTAAACTGCTACAGGAGCCACCTGGCAGGAGCCATCTTTTTACACACCCTGGGAAGCGGCAGGTACTGCAGCACCCCAGCTCAGGTCACCTCAACACCCCTCCACAACCCACCTGAGGGAGATTCCTGCGGAGCCGGGACGGTTCGGCTCACGCACCGCACGCCTGG
>NW_009595706.1:909-2692 GCF_000690535.1 Cariama cristata
TGTGCACGTGTGCCTCCCATCCTTCCCCAGCGGCTAAGGGCTCGGGTGGGGGAAGCGGTGGAGACAAAGGCCCTGGAGCTTTGTCACAGCTGGCCACCGCGTTCAGCCTTGCTCCCTGGAGCTGCCGCTGCAGCCGGGTGTGCAGCCCCAAACTGCATCCCTTCCCCCCCCTCCCAAAAATGGTCCCCTGTCCCTGGCTGGTGACAAGACACCCCACACCTTCACATCACCCAGCAGGCAGCACAGATGTGATGCAGCCCACCCAGTGCCGCTCTGTGAGGTGGCAAAGCGGGCAGGCACTGCCCCAGCCCCGCCAGCCCCCCAGGCCAACACCAGCCCAGGGCCGGGCTGGAGGGAAACCAGCCACATCCTCCTACCACCACCGCTGTCGTGCTGCTGTGTAACCAGCAACAAACCACAGGGCAAAAAACTGACAGGCCCGAGAACTGCTCACTTCTGCTGGGTTGGTTTTTACCCACGGCAGCTCTCAGGCCTGTTCCTGGCTGAGTGAACACAGAAAGTGCTTCTGTCCCCCGACCCCAGGCCCGCTCCCGCACCACAGCAGCCTCCGTCCCTTGCAGCACCGACACTGCTGTCCCGCTGCTCCCAGCGCTGCCCAAGCAGGAGCAAATGACAAAGTTTCATCCAGTTTCTCTCTTTTACCAACTATATTGCACCGTACCCCCAAGCAAAGCCATGGTTAGAGAGGAGCCCTGCAAGCACGGCCCTGGGCACGGTACCTCTGGGCTGCAGACTGGAGAGCCTGGCCTGCCCCAGCGCTGAACTGTGCAGCAGTCAAGCAGGACGTCTGCAATTGTAACAACAATAAAGATTTCTGTGTGCTTCTCGAAAACATCAGAGCCAAAAACATAGCGACAAGTTTGGCTTGTTCATGAAGGCACTTTGTACAGAGGAAGATACAAAAGTCTCCCAACACACGCACGCTGAACCAGCAGACATTTCATTCCTGAAACGAACATCAGCCCTGGCACTGCCAGGGATGAGAGGTTTTTCTAGACCCAGACCAGCTGGAAGGTTGGCTTAATAGCTTCCACCAGTGATATTAAAAACCACAAACCTTTGGGGTGTAGCAGCTGCAGAAGCCGTGTGCTCTGCAGACGTTTCCTGTGGCCGAGCTGAAGAACCCTCATTTTGAACAGCTATTCAAGGCTCTGAAAGCACCTCACACACACAGAGCAGTGTCACCCTCCTGTCCTTAAACCCCTCACCGTCACACCCACACACTCATGTATACAATGAAGCTGCAAAAACAAAGAAGGGAGATAACAAAGAACCATTTAGCCTGTCCCTGGGTTAATACTGCACAGCAGCGTAGTGAGCTGATGAGGACTCTTTGGCCCCTCTGGAGGGCACGGAAACACAGTGACATTTCACCAAGATGGCAGGCCGCACGTAGCTTGCTGGAGACCCATTTATTACAGAAACTGTTATCAAACTACCCCAGCCCCTGGGAGTTCAGACTGTCCCTCTCCAGGGCGGAAGCGGCCCAAGAAGTCCAGGTAGGCCCTCTTCTGTGGTGCAGCCGCAGGGATGAAGTGCCCACCGGGGTGGGTGAGGACAACGGGCTCCACAAAGTGCTGGGCCAGCTCCCTACTGAGGTGAGCAGCGATGACGGCGTCAGTATTGCCCACGACGTGCAGCGTGGGCAGGGCGATGGGCTCCCGGTAGAAGTGGCTGTGGGCTGGGGCACGGCTGGCAAAGCCGGCCACCAGGATGGCGAAGGCCACGGGGAAGCGGGGGTCGCCGCGGGCCCGCAGGGCGC
>NW_009595707.1:0-481 GCF_000690535.1 Cariama cristata
CATGCCAGGGAGCACCCACGGCCCACTCGCAGGGCGACGCGTGGTGAGGAGCCAGCTGGGACAGGCTCCAGCACCCCGAGGACACCGACTTCAGGCTTGGGTGGCCACCCCGGCCTGCGCAGCCACTCAGAAATGCAAACCAAAAAAAAAAAGACACGGGAGAAGATGGGGGATTTTTTTTTCCCCCCCCCCATGAGATGGTGCAGACTGGCTGTATCTGTGCTGCTCTCCCCATCTCTGTGCAGTTGCTGGACACACAGCCGGCACCTCTACCCCTGCCCGGGGCTGGGCTGTGTTCGTGCCTCATTTGATTTTCAGCTATTTTTCTCTTTTTTTCTTTCTTTTTTTGTACACAGCCACCGCTGGGAAGAGCCTTTTTGCTCTTTTCCTCTCTCTCTGCCCGAGAACAATGATGGGAACCACTGCACGACGAGCGACAGCGTTGGGTTGCAGCAGGGACCCGGCAGGATAAAGCGGGCGC
>NW_009595708.1:0-262 GCF_000690535.1 Cariama cristata
CCTAAGCGCCGCGCTCGCCTCCCCATTCCGGCGGCGACAGGGACGCGGGCGGCGCGGCGGGCCGCAAGGCTGGAGCGCGGAGAGGTATCACATGTAGCAAATTTATTTTTTATTTTTAGCACCTTTTTTTAACTGCTCCTTCCCCCAAAATTCAAAGCAAGCGTGTCCGCGCCGGGGGAGCAGCGCACAGTATTCCGCTTGGACGATTTCTTATTTCTTGTATCGTAACCGCGGTCGCTATTTCAATGCAATAAAGCCGTTA
>NW_009595709.1:0-4248 GCF_000690535.1 Cariama cristata
GCCTGAGCCAGAGCCATCATCCAGCCCCACCGGCTCATCCTGCTCGCCCTGCGCCATGTGGGCTCCCACAGCCCAGCCAGCGCTCTCCGGAGCTATATGTTAGGGGCTGTATGTGTCTATTTACATGTATGGGGTTATATATATTACAGAGCCAGGCAGCCTGCGCCCAGGGCAGTGGGCTCCTCCGATCCCCTCCAAGCCTGGCTCCTGCCAGCGGGGGATTAAAAGCAAATCCCAATTTTTGTTTAAAGGAAGGGGGGAATTAAACCTGGCTTCTGGGATCGAGGGGGAATGAAGCCTGAGCCCCACAGCGTGGAAGGCAGCAGCTCAGCACCCAAGGATGCTCAGCACCCCTGAAGCCAAAAAAGACTGTGAACAAGAGGATGGATGAGATGCCGTGTGTGTGGAGACAGGGACAGGTTGGTGGTCGCTCTGGCTGATCTGGGCGTCAGAGGCCTGCGCCTGCCCCCAGCCTCCGTCCCCGCATCAGGGACATTGTGCCATGAAGATGAGGATGGCTTCACCTCTGGTTCCTCTGGCACGGCTGGAGCTACCTCAGGCTGCGGCCAAGCGGACAGGCTTTCCTCTAAATCCCCCGCTCCCGGAGTCAGGGGATCCAGCCCCCATCGCCTCCCAGTTGCAAACACAAAAACGCTGCGTCCAGCAGCGTGGCTGGAGGGGCGGGCAGGGGGAACGCCCGGCAAATGCCCGGGAGCACCAGGACCGGCCTCGTGACTCTCCACCCAGGCAGCCAAGCTGTCCCTGGGGTGACTTCTCGGCAGAGCTGTCAAAACAAGACAGCACCTGACACGTTTGGCTTGGTCCGGGCAGATTTGGCCCCTTCTTTCCAGGCACAAAGGGCACCCACGCTCTTCGTCAGCCCGGGCCCCTCGACGCTGGAGGGTTGGGACAGGCATAAAGCGTAATTTTCCCTTCCTTCCCCTCCAACTTTGCTGCAAGGCGGGCTCCACGGAGACCCACGCACACCCATGGCAGCCCTTCTCCCCGGTGCTCGGTGCCCCCATTGCCCCCCTGGGTGTGGATGGGGGCTGGCGCTCAGCAGCCCACACTCCTTGGCCACATACTGCCCTCCAAAAGCAAGCAGAGGACCTAGCTGTCAGAAATATCTTTTCCTGGGGGCTAATTATTGATTGAGGCCAGTAATAAATATTTCAGCAGGGATTTGCACGTAAGCTCCAAGATAACGGCAACGGGAGGAAGGATGGGTCTTGTGTGCTCTGCTTCAATACTGTCTCTCCCACACGGAGCTGGGCAAGTCCTTCTGCTTCTTGGAGGAACACGTATTTCTTCTTGGCTGCTGGAAACTCTTCAGGACATGGGGAATCTCAGGAAAGCCTGGGGGCTCTGGTCTCAGGATGCTCCATGCCAGAGGTGTCCTCCCAGGAGAAGTTCAGCCCTGCGGTGCCTTGGGAAAGTCAGAAACGTGGAGCACGGCAAATGTGCTGCTCACTGTACTGCACTGGGCAAGAATTAACAAAGGCAGTTAATCATCTTGGACCCATCTGCAGAGCCTTCTTGCTTGCAGCCATCACTTATCTTGCAGAGAAAGAGCAGAAATGGGTGGAAACACGGGGGTCTCCACTCATGCCTGCAGTGGCTGGAGGGACGCTGGGTCCTGTAGTGCCATGAATGTCGGTCTCGGCCGTGCAGAGCTCAGCCGACTCCTGTGCTGGAAGAGACGGACACGACCGAAGCAGTAAGCCCAGACCCGGCTCAGACCTTGCTGCTGTCCCCCTGCCCGGCCTCGGGCACCTCCTGCACCTAAGATGGGTTTTCCCACCTAAGACATCCCCTCCCTGGAGACACCAGGAGCATCCGAGAGGCTGCAGGGAGAGGGGGGTTCTATGTATGGAGGGACCAAATACGTGCTCCCTACCTCCATCAACCCAAGGATGCTGGAAATGAGAAAACTCAGCTTCAGGGCGAGCCAGGTCCTGCCTGTGGCTTTGCATTTTGCAAAACCCCTTGTGCAGAAGGAGGATCTTCAGCAAACGCTCCTCATGTTGCAGCCGGGGACCAAGGCAGCGCAGGGGGGATGCTCCAGGCCCAGCGTGAAACCTCGTGGCCGGCAAAATCCTGGCAAAGCTGAGTAAAGGCATCTAGGAGGGATACGGTGCAGCCCAGGCACCGGACCAGACACTAACACCAGTGAAATGTGTCTCAAACATCCCACCGCCTCTGGTCCACACGTCTCCCCATGTGCAAAAGGAGGGTAACGACGCCTGCCTCTGCAAGGCCAGACCCGCGCAGATTAATTAACTGTTGTTCAAGAGGGCTTTGGAGGTGACAAACACACCACGCTCTTAATTAGCCGGGCAGCCTTTCCAATTACCCAACAACCTGGGCTGAGATTTTTTCCAGAGCTGCCTTAGAGGATTCGGTTTCCCCTTTCCCAGGGAAATTAGCAGGAATTAGGCACCCAAATCCCGACCGCAGCTTTGCGGGGCTCGGTGGCAGTCGCCGGGACGTGGGGCAGTGCAGGACGAGGTGGCCTCCCCCCCCCGGGGCCACCCGCCGGTCCTCCACATCCCCCCCCCGGGGGTGGCTGCATTTTGGGGTCAGATCATCAGCGCCTGTGGTTTTGCAGAGCCCTGCTGAGCTGAAGCCTCAGGGAATGATATCAAACTCTTTCTTTTCAGGGGACGTTGAAGAGCTGGAGCTTTTCCCAAGCACCAGGCACCCATTTCCCCATCAGATCTCCTCCCACACCTGAAACGTTGGCTAAAAAAAAAATAGGGATACTTGATAATTCACGTGTCCACCCCCCATCTGCAGCCCACGCGTCCCACAGTGCTGGCATCACAAAAAATAGGGATACTTGATAATTCACGTGTCCACCCCCCATCTGCAGCACACGCGTCCCACAGTGCTGGCATCACCGTGCCCTGCGAACTCAGGGCTCGCGCTCTCAAAAGCAGCAGCATTAAGCCTATAATTTATCAGGTGATTTAGGAATTTGTCCCCGGAGTAGGGCTACAGGAAAATACTGCACTGGTGAGTGCTAAATCTACTCCGTGGGTGAGAAGGAAGGAGCTGTTCAATCAAATTCAGACTGTTTCGGCGTGGGTCCGGGGCTGTTTGGCCACATGGGGCTTCATCAATGGAGAAACAAAGCCAGGAGGGGAAACAAAGGCCCCGTCCCTGTCCCCATCCCCTCCCGCCATGGCCGGCCCCGCAAACCCCCCGGCCAGGAACATCCCCTGCCTGCATCCCAGTGGGATTCCCAGCTCACTGGGCTCACCGGGATAACGCGGGGCAGCATCGCTCGGTGCAACACCGACCCCGGCACGGCGCAGGCTGCTCCTCCATGCCCTGTGTTGGGATCAGCCGCGATGGTGGGGTTGAAAATAAATCATTTCTTGTTTCCCTGTTGGGATCAGCTGCGATGGCGGGGGTGAAAATAAATCACTTCTTGTTTCCCTGTTCCCAGCCATTTTCACTTTCTGGTCTCATTGCAGACCTGAGCTGCAGGTTGGGTGAACGTCGCCCATCCCGCTCCCAAATCCGCACCGGCCGCAGGCTTTAACTCAGGAAAACTGCAAAAACAAAAGTGAAAATGATCTTCCCGGACTGAAGTCCTGGGCCCAGCACTGGGCTCTGCTCAACTCCAAGGCGCTTTGCACCGCTCTGCATCCCACCTTGCTGCACGGACATCGCACACGCACAGCTTTCCTTCTATTTAAAGCGGGGGGCACTGCCCTGCGGCCTCCTCCCCGTGGGCGCAGACCTCACTGCCGTCCATCGCCAGGCTATTTCCAAAATCCCCTGGGTCCTCCTGCCCTGGCAAACACACTCTGAGCCCCAAACAAATCCTGTTCCCCCAAATCCCATTTTTCCCCCCCCGTTTCCCCTCCTTGCGTGCCGTCGTGTGCTGATTTCCCATCGGGGCGTTGCTCTCGGCTGCTGGGGACGTCTCACCACCGCTCTTGAGTTTTGGGGGATCACTGCAGCGCTATTTTGCTTTAAAGACCAAGTGGTGACACGGGTCAATCTGGCTTGGGGAGGCTCCAGTGTTGCTTGGCAAGCAGGGAATTACCAAAAATTTCAGGGATCAAAGCAAGAAAGAGCAGCGCTGGTTGTTCGCAGCTCTCCGGTTACAGCCATTCACCACCGCCGCAGAATAAATAACGAGGGATATTAATAACCACGAGCCTCTGCCAGGGACAGAAACCAAATTCCAAATTCCTCGCCAGGTTCACAGCAAAAGGGGGGAAGCCCGAGCACGGC
>NW_009595709.1:4298-5516 GCF_000690535.1 Cariama cristata
GGCGTGCTGCAGTCAAGGAAAACCACAAAGTTAGCAAAAAAAAAAAATTAAAAAAAAAAGATCCTCAGGGTCTGCAAACAACTGAACGTAAGGCCCTCGGATGGAGGAAACCCACCACCGCTCCCGGGGCTCAGCCCCAAACCACAGCGGCGCAAGCGGGGCGATGCCTGCGCTTTTTGCAGGGGTTTGAAAAGAGCTCAGCCTCTTACAGGGTGGGTTTTCCTCCCCCCCGCCCTTCTTTGCTTTCATTTTTTAATCGTCAGAAAGGGACACTGCTTTGCTTGTGTTTCAGTCAGGGGAATTTGCAGGGGATTTGAAAAATCCAAATAACAATTAGCAAAGAAAATGCCACAAGCCTGGCTCCGTTTGGTTTGTTCCTTTTTACATTTAAATCTTCCCTGCTGAAGAAGCTTTGCACATGCAGATGTTGATACTTCCAAGTTTCACATTTTTAAAGGTGGAGTTTTATTTTTGTAATTAAAGACTTGCCTAAAACTTAAATCCAGCATCAGCCAGTCTAAAGTTTGGCTCCTAACTCCAAATTTCAACCCTCAGTGTCAGGAGGGTCAAAAACACCTAGATCGGAGAACACTAAATGTATGATTGAAGTTTCCACAGGAGTTTGGGGGAATTTTGCACAATCACTGCACCAAGAGGATGCTGAGCTCTGGATTTCCTTGCGTCCCATCAAAAAAACCCACCATGAGATCCCAAATGCCTGGCGCGCCTTGGAAAACCTTGGCCCTGCCCCAACAGGGGTCTGGGGTTTGGGGTACCTACCTGGAGCGCTGATCTCGGCTCCTATTCCAGACTGACCTAAACCCCTTCCAAAACAGCTCACAGGAATTCAGAATAAAGCTCTTCTACTGCAGACCGAGCCCATTGTCTGCTTGAACCCCGGGAGAAGCCTCAGGGCCCCTCACCAGCTCCCGAAACCCCACCGCGCCGAGCGGGAGCAGGACTCGCTTCCACACCGGCCTCCCATTTCTGCAGCGGTGCTGCAATAAAAAATACAATAAATATCGCGACAAACCCCAGCTGGCCCTGAGGATGGAGCACCCGCTGCTGGTGCCTCCAGATGGGCACTGGAGGCTCTTTTGGGGGGTGAATTAACCTGGCAGGGCGGCAGCAAAAAGGAAAGAGCATCGCGCTTTGCCCATGAGTGCCGGACCCGGTGCGTGGCACAGCCCCGGCCGTGTCCGCCCCCCCACGCTGACA
>NW_009595710.1:0-256 GCF_000690535.1 Cariama cristata
GCCCCTGCAGCCGTGAAAAGTCAGCAACGGCAACAGCTAAAAATACAGGGCTGGGAGCAGGGCAGCCCCGTGCGCGGGAAGCTGTGGGCAGCGGGGCGGGCGTGCGGGGCTATTCTCAGAGGGCTGCGGGACTATTCCTGGCCGGTCAATATTGATTCAGCCAGCTCAGGTGTAACAGCTCAGCCTGGCAGCACCCTATTTAGGGCCTGGTGGGAGGTGAGGCGAGCGGCTGAATTGGGAGCCATGACCGAGGGAG
>NW_009595710.1:473-943 GCF_000690535.1 Cariama cristata
GGAGCACACCTCTACCACTCCTGGCTCCTGCAGTCTCTGAGCTGCTGGGTGTGTGACTGCTGTACACACAGCCACCGAGGGCTGGGGGGGGCTCAGGGGACAGTCGGGGGCTCCAGGTAGCAAAGCAGGTCTCAGGCAGCTCCCTTGGAAAGGTCCAGGCTAGCCCAGGGCTGGATGGCTTCAGCCAAATAGCCCTGCATACACCTGAGCCTGCATCAGTGAGCAGAACAGAGGGCGAGGGGCTGCTTGTCCCCATTCACTGCTCTGGGACACACTTGTCCCCTCTGGCAGCTCTCCCAGGGCTGCGTTGCCAGCCACAGTGCAGATGGTACAGTGCAGCCCCACGTGCCAGCATGTTGGGACCTGTGTGAAGAACTGAAAAACCACTGTGACAGTGCTCAAGACAGAGCCCAGACCAGGGTTTATTTTCATGGGTGCCCAGTGTCCAGGAGCCACCCGGGCAAGGCTGG
>NW_009595710.1:967-1671 GCF_000690535.1 Cariama cristata
GAGACAAGGGGCCCCTGCAAGCCTGCACCCTCCACCTCTCAGGGGATGCTGCTGCCCTGCGGTGCTTGGGAGGCAAGTTGGGGACAGGCAGGGCTCTGCATGGGGACATGTTCCGCTGCAAACACAATCCTGCACAGGCAAAGCTGGTGTCACCACTGTCATCACAGGTGTCTGAAGTCCTCGAGGGCCACCTGAGCAGCATTGCGTCCTGCTGCTCCCATCACTCCTCCTCCTGCAAGAGAGCAGAAATGGGGAGTGGTGGGCAGCTCCAGCCCAAGGAGGTGGGGCCCAGGGCTGTACCAGCGGAGCTGCCTCACCTCCCCACTGGTGCAAGGGCAGAGAGGTGAGGACCCCCCCCCCGCCCCGTGCTGCCCTTGCACCTCTTCTGCATGCCACTGCCTTCCTCCTGCAGCCCCCCAGGAGGGTCCCGGATCTCAGCCCTGCTCACCAGGGTGGGCTCCACTTCCACACAGGTACAAGCCAGGAATTGGGGACCGGTAGCCCGAGTAGGCTGGTGCTGGTCGGGCAAAGTACAGCTGGTCCAGAGACATCCCTCCATGGAAGATGTTCTGCAAGCAGAGCTCTGTGTGAGCTGGCTGTGCCTGGCCCAGGGCTGTGTGCCCACCAGAGCTGGCACTGGAGTGATGCTCAGAACTGAGCCCGCATGGTACCTACCCCGCCGGGCAACCCGAAGATCTTCTCCA
>NW_009595710.1:1705-2145 GCF_000690535.1 Cariama cristata
AACCCCGGGGCATAGGCTTCGATGCAGTCAAACACTAGAGAGGGATGGAGGGACTGGTGGGCAGCTTGGGGGGACATGGGCAGGGACCAGCGCTCCTGGTGTTACCTGTGGCCGCATATGCATTACGTACCTGTGTCTGCGTATGCATTTCTGGCCTGCTCATCCCAGGGCTGCCCGCCCGCCAGCACGGACGGGGTGTACTGAGTGAAGAGGGACACGACATGGCAGCCCCGTGGGGCAAGCCCCGGGTCCAGCACCGAGGGGATGCAGAGCTCAATCATCGGCCTGGGGGAGCAGGACACCAGCCAGGCAGGCAAAGGGGGACCCAGTTACCCCAAACCTCTTCCCCCAGCACCACCCACCATGGCCATCCTGCCCCTTCTCCGGGGCATCGAGGTGTGCTGGTGCAGGCTCCTACCTGCTGGAGGGGTGCCCGTGGG
>NW_009595710.1:2308-2912 GCF_000690535.1 Cariama cristata
CGGTTGCTGACCCGGGTGCCAGTGTCCCTCCAGCGGGGACAGCGGCAGAGGTAGCACCATCAGTACGTACCATTGATCTTGGTGACGGGCGAGCGTGTGTCAACCTGCTGGATCCGTCGGACAAAATCCTTTGGCAGCTGCTCCTGGAGTGGGAGATGTCAGTGCAGAGGCTGGCTGAGAGGGGACAGTGTGGTCGGGGCAATGGTGTCACACCAAGCCCCTACCAGCCCTGTGCACCCCTGTACCTGGGGGGTGAGCTCCAGGAAGGTGATTTGGGGGGAGGCGTTGGACAGCACCAGTTTGCTCCTCACCTCTGTCCCATCCTGCAGTGCGATGCCCTGTGCCCGCCCGTCCCTGCCCAGCAGCACATGGTGCACTGCCTGGGAGGGCGGAGGGGACAGAACTTCACCAAGAGCATCCCTGCTGCCTGCAAGCTGGCCCAGCAGTTCCCTGTGCCCAGACACCCTGTACCTTCTCAGCAAAGATGTGGGCTCCCCTGGCAGCTGCCGCACGAGCAATGGCTTGGGACAGGGCCCCCATCCCGCCAGCCACATAGCCCCAGGCCCCCCGTCGTCCCTCCAGCTCCCCCATCACATGGTGCAAC
>NW_009595711.1:0-305 GCF_000690535.1 Cariama cristata
AGGTGCCCACACGGGTGGGTGATGCTGAAGTGCCCCAGGCAGAGGCATGATCAGCCTCAGGCTTTGCAAAAGCCTGGAGAGCATCACCTGCAGCTGCTGGCAGATCCCCAGGACCCCAGCAATGGGGGACCAGGCTGCCCTCACCCCACTGAGCCCCTTGGCCCTGGTAAGCGGGTGCCCGGTGAGGAGCAGAGCCGCCCCGGCCACGCTGGATGGGGCGATGGAGTCGGTATTTTCCACGGCACTTTAAACGTGCAACCTGGGCACTGGCAATAACCACGAGGCAGAGGTTCGGGGTGGGCTCC
>NW_009595711.1:368-571 GCF_000690535.1 Cariama cristata
CTTCACCAGACAGCTTGTGCCCTCTGCGTGCCAGCCAGCGCTGCTCCCTGGGTACCTGCAGAGCTAATGCCACCAGAGCAAGCCATATGTCACCGTTTAAGGTACCATAGAATGACAGAAGGGTTTGGGTTGGAAGGGACCTTTACAGGTCATCTCGGCCAACCCCCACGGATGCCAGATCTCTGCCGTCGGCGCTGCCCTTT
>NW_009595711.1:776-1080 GCF_000690535.1 Cariama cristata
ATCAGCCCCTCCAGCTGCTCCCCTGGGCACCCCTCGGGCTGGGACCCCGGAGGAAGCGGCTCCCAGATGGGTGCATCAGGGAGGCAGAATGGGGATGGCGCGTTACACATCGCCCTTGCACCAGCCTTGATGGGGACGCACCACTCGGGTCCTGGCATTGACCTGGGGACGCATCCCCCAGGGCCTGGCATTGACCTGGAATAACCGGCACAGAGACTAACGCACTCCTGCCAAGATGCATGAGAACTATCTTTGTCCCCTCACAGGACACCGGGAGCTTCCCTCTGCCAGTGCCTGCGGGATC
>NW_009595711.1:1112-1332 GCF_000690535.1 Cariama cristata
GGTGCCCGCACCCCCGGCCCCTCCTCCATCCCACCCCTGGCACCGACCCCGTCACCGGACCAGCGCCGAGCACGGTGACACTTGGCCAGTTCACACATCCCCGCATCTGCTCCTGCCAGGCAGCTGCCAGAAGCGAAGCAGGCAACGGGGAGAGCTGGACGAGGAGCAGGCAGCCCTGCCCGCTTCCCGAAGGAAGCCCTGACCTCTCCCCAGCCTCCGC